>NC_064851.1:48541633-48841633 GCF_024139225.1 Suncus etruscus
GCAAGGGAAGCCTCTTCAATATGTGATATTGGCACAACTGGTCAGATACTTGCAAAAAAGCAAACCCAGACCTCTGCACAAAGGACAAATCCAGGGCCAGAGAAGTGCAAGTGGTAGGGCATCTGCCTTGCACATGCTAGCCTAGGATAGATCACAGTTTGATTCCCTTGCATCCCATATGGTACCCCAACCAAGGACTGGTTTCTGAGCGCATAGCCAGTGTAACCTCTGAGCATCGCTGGTGTAGCCCAAAAACCAATACATAAACTCATAAATAAATAATAAAAACCAAAGGTCTAATCCAAATGGATTACATCCTTTGATATCAGACCTTCCGAAACCATAAGGTGTATAGAACATCACATAGGCAAAACACTTCATGACATTGAGACTATAGACCTCTTCAAGGAGAAAACAGCATTTTCCAAACAAGAGGAGGCAGAGATAAACAGATGGGACTATATTAATCTGAGAAGCTTCTGCACCTCAAAGGAAATATTGCTTTAAATATAAAAGCCAA
This sequence comes from Suncus etruscus, assembly GCF_024139225.1. Classification (NCBI taxonomy): domain Eukaryota; kingdom Metazoa; phylum Chordata; class Mammalia; order Eulipotyphla; family Soricidae; genus Suncus; species Suncus etruscus. The sequence goes on from NC_064851.1 coordinate 48,542,154, forward strand.
CTACAGAATGGGAGAAACTATTTACCCAATACCCATCAGATAAGGGGCTAATATCAAAGATATACAAGGCACTGACAGAACTTACAAGAAAAAAATTCTAACCCCGTCAAGAAAGGGGAGAAGAAATGAACAGATACTTCCTCAAAGAAGAAAAACAAATGACCAAAAGGCACATGAAAAAAATGCTCCACATCACTAATCATCAGAAAGATGCAAATCTAAACAATTATGAGGTAACACCTCATACACAGAGACTGGTACACATCACAAAGAACAGGAACAATAAGTGCTGATGCGGATTCCTTGAGAAAGGAACTCTCATTCACTGCTGGTGGGAATGCCATCTAGTCCAGCCTTTCTGGAAAAGAATATAGCAATTCCTCAAAAAACTGGAAATTGAGCTTCCATATGATCCAACTATACCACTTATAGGGATATACCCTAGGAACACAAAAACACAATACAAAATCCCCTACCTCACACCTATATTCATTGTAGTTCTGTTTACAATAGCCAGAATCTGGAAACAACCCAGAGCCCTCCAACAGATGAATGGCTAAATAAACTGTGGTACATATACAGAATGGAATATTATGCAGCCATCAGAAGAGATGAAGTAATTTAATTTTTCTATATATTAATGGACATGGAAACTATCTTCTTGAGTGATCTAAATCATAGGGACAGAGAGAGAAAGAATAGTCTCATTCATTTATTGGTTTTAAGAAAAAAAAGACATTATTGTAATAATGCCCAGATACAATAGAGATGAGGACTCGAAGGACTGGCTCACGATATGTAGCTCACCACAAAGAGTGGTGAGTGCTGTTAGAGAAATAACCACACTTACAACTACCATGACAACGTTAATGAGCGAAAGATGTAGATTGCCGGTCTCGAATACAGGCAGCATGTGTGGGAGGAGCAAGATGCGGGGCATTGGTGGTGGGAATGTTGCACTGGAAGGGGAGTGTTCTTTTTATGACTGAAACCCAACTACAATCATGTTTGTAATTATGGTGTTAAATATATTAAAAAAAAGAAACAAAAAGAAAATCCTGAATTAGTGTGAATTCATATAATGCTTGGCTATGAGGATGTCTAACTTCATGGATTTGCTTCCATGGATTCCTTCTCTATTGATTCTTTTATTTTATTGTTGGTTTTTGGGTCACACCTGGCAGTGCTCAGGGATTACTCCTGGCTCTATGCTCAGAAATCGCCCCTGGCAGGTACAGGGGACCATATGGGATGCCAGGATTCGAACCACCGGCCTTCTGCATGCAAGGCAAACACCTTACTTCCATGCTATCTCTCTGGCCCCTATTGATTCTTTCTTAGGACTCATTCCCTCTCCTCACCAAAATCTTGTCCTTTTCCCATGGGAAAACTCACCTTCATTTTGTTTTTGTAAATTCTAAACAGAGAACCAGGTATATGACTCAAAAGAGTGGAGCACATATGAGAGCCCCACATATTCGATCCTTATACTACATGGTCTCACTAAGGAAAGCCAAACCTACATCCAGTAGTTCTGGGCTTGGAGAGCTATGTGTCGAGCTCTGGGCCTGAAATTTGCTAGACATGTCCTCCACCTTTTAAGCTATCCTCCCAGAACCACTTCATTCCTTTTCATAGTAAATTATGATTACACTATATGACTATACCGTGCTTAAAAGATTTATTAGGCAGACTTTGGAGTTGTTTCTGCTTTTCATAATTATGACTTCACATAAACTAAGCATTTACATATACATTATGTGTATCCATTTTTTATTCCTATATTTAAACTGAGTTTGTGACTCATGATAACTTTACACTTAATTTTTTTTAATTTTTAATTTTAATTATGAGAACAAAGATGCAAAGAAAGAGGACAAGGTAAAATTACAGTGGAAGGACAATCACCCATAAACAGAATTCTCAGTAGTTCCATTGCTGATATATTAACTGAACATTTCAGCCAAAAATTCACTTAATTTTTTGATGAAAGATACAGCAATAGTGTATTTCACACCTGAAAATATACTGACAGTAAATACAACCAACCACCTTAAGAAACATGAGCCCTTGTCCTCTCTCACCACTCCTATTCAACATAGCACTGAAAGTACTTGCTATAGTGATTAGGCAAGAAAAAGATATCAAGGGAATGCAGATAGGAAAGGAAGAAGTCAAGTTCTCACTGTTTGCAGATGACATGATACTCTACCTAGAAAACCCTAAAGTCTCTACGAAAAAGGTTCTAGAAACAATAGACTCATATAGCAAGGTGGCAGGCTACAAAACTAATACACAAAAATCAATGGCCTTTCTATACACCAATAGTAATAAGGAAGAAATGGACATTAAGAAAACAACCCCATTCACAATAGTGCCACACAAACTCAAATATCTTGGAATCAACTTGACTAAAAATGTGAAGGACCTATAAAAAGAAAACTATAAAACTCTGCTGCAAGAAATAAGAGAGGACAGGCGGAAATGAAAGCACATACCCTGCTCATGGATTGGCAGGATTAACATCATTAAAATGGCAATACTCCCCAAAGCATTGTACAGATTTAATGTGATCCCTGTAAAGATACCCATGACATTCTTCAAAGAAGTGGATCAGGCACTTTTGAAATTCGTTTGGAACAATAAACACCCTAGAATAGCTAAAGCAATCATTGGGAAAAAAAAATATGGGAGGAATTACTTTCCCTAACTTTAAACTGTACTACAAAGCAATAGTTATCAAAACAGCATGGTATTGGAATAAAGATAGGCCCTCAGATCAGTGGAGTAGGCTTGAATACTCAGAGAATGTTCCCCAGACATACAATCACCTAATTTTTGATAAAAGAGCAAGAAATCCTAAATGGAGCAAAGAAAGCCTCTTCAACGGGTGGTGTTGGCACGACTGGCTAGCCACTTGCAAAAAATCGAACTTAGACCCCCAGCTAACATCATGTACGAAGGTAAAATCCAAATGGATTAAAGACCTCGATATCAGACCCGAACCATAAGATATATAGAACAACACGTAGGTAAAAAACACTCCAGGACATTGAGACTAAAGGCATCTTTAAAGAGGAAACTGCTCTCTCCAAGCAAGTGAAAGCAGAGATTAACAGATTGGAATATATTAAACTGAGAAGCTTCTGCACCTCAAAAGAAATAGCGCCCAGGATACAAGAGCCCCCCACTAAGTGGGAGAAACTATTCACCCAATACCCATCAGACAAGGGGCTAATCTCCAAAATATACAAGGCATTGACAGAACTTTACAAGAAAAAACATCTAATCCCAACAAAAAATGGGGAGAAGAAATGGACAGACACTTTGACAAAGAAGTGGCCAAAAGACACATGAAAAATGCTCCACATCACTAATCATCAGGGAGATGCAAATCAAAAGAACTATGAGGTACCACCTTACACCCCAGAGATTGGCACACATCACAAAGAATGAGAACAAGCAGTGTTGGCGGGGATGTAGAGAGAAAGGAACTCTTATCCTGATGGGAATGCCATCTAGTTCAACCTTTATGGAAAGCAATATGGAGATTCCTTCAAAAACTGGAAATTGAGCTCCCATACGACCCAGCTATACCATTCCTAGGAATATACCCTAGGAACACAAAAATACAATACAAAAACCCCTTCCTTACACCTATATTCATTGCAGCACTATTTACCATAGCAAGACTCTGGAAACAGTCAAGATACCCTTCAACAGATGAATGGCTAAAGAAACTGTGGTACATATACACAATGGAATATTATGCAGCTGTCAGGAGAGATGAAGTCATGAAATTTTCCTATACATGGATGTACATGGAATCTATTATGCTGAGTGAAATAAGTCAGAGAGAGAGAAAGACACAGAATGGTCTCACTCATCTATGGGTTTTAAGAAAAATGAAAAACATTCTTGCAATATTAACTTTCAGACACAAAAGAGAAAAGAGATGGAAGTTACAGCTCACCTCATGAAGCTCACCACAAACAGGGATGAGTTTAGTTAGAGAAATAACTACATTTTGAACTATCCTAATAATGAGAATGTACAAGGGAAATAGAAAGCCTGTCTAGAGTACAGGTGGTGGTTGGGTGGGGAGGAAGGAGATTTGGGACATTGGTGATGGGAATGTTGCACTGGTGATGGGTGGTGTTCTTTACATGATGAAACCCAAACACAATCATGTATGTAATAAAGTTGTTTAAATAAAAAAAAAAAGAAAGAAAGAAACATGAGCCCTGAGAGTCCAATTCCTCAATAGTAGAGTAACCATGAATTTAGTAACATTCCCACAGATCCCATCACCACCTGTTCATGTGTGTAGCATTAGGGAAAGAGGAATAATTTATCATATTTAAGGTACTTGAATAGAAATTATTATTATACAGATTATAATTAAAAATTGTGAACAAATTGCTAAATTTGTTCTAACTAACATTTTTAATAATTTTTTTTGCTTTATATTGTGGGTCATAACTGACAGTGCTCAAGACTTTCTTCTGGCTTTATATTCAGAGATCATACAATATGAGATGCCAAGAATTCAACCTGGATCGCCACCTGTAAGGCAAGAGCCTTACTTACTATACTATCTCTCCAATCTCAGCACTAACATGTTTAATTGAATACCTGGGACATGGAATATACCTGCTATAAATAGCTACTGATTCTCTTCCAACCTCGAATTCTCAACAGATAACAACCCTAACTAGAGGACCAGAGTAACATCGAAGCAAGTAGGGCTCTTGCCTCGCATCCCATATGGTCCCCTGAGCCCATGAGGAGTGATTCCTGAATGCAGAGCTGAGAGTAACCCCTGAGCATCACTAGGTGTGGCTCAAAACCAAAACAAACCAAAACAATAATAATAACAAAAACAAAATAGCCCTAACCAGAAACTACTAGAAAGAGAATACTGAAATTTTTATTTGAATCTTGTCAAGTTGACATATCAAAAGCCAACAAAGAACAAGCAAGTAACTCTTTTTCGGTCAAGGTTCCATTAAAAACAACAGAATCCACTCTATTAACTTTAAACAAAAATATATTGTAAAAAGAGCTATATAAGGTTTACAGAGTTGGAGATGTGAAAAATAACAGCTTTAAGGAGCAATGCCAGGGTCACAGGGTAAAACTAGTCAGGTCTGCTTTCTCTAACTGTACTTAGACTAAATTACATCTCAATCCTTTATCTACAAGGCAGTCTGGGAAGAGTCCTTTTTCTTTATTTCTCACCTTTGAGATGTTAGACAACTGGAATATCTGTTAGGCACACTTCACCAAAGTAAGATACAAAGTTCTTCAGCCATTAGAGAGGAGAGAGAGAATTCAAAGAGAGCTAGAATTCTTTTTTGTTTGTTTGTTTTTTTGTTTTTTGGGGGGGTCACACCCGGCAACGCTCAGGGGTTACACCTGGCTCTACGCTCAGAAATTGCCACTGGCAGGCACTGGGGACCATATGGGATGCTGGGATTCGAACCACCATCCGTCTGCATGCAAGACAAACACCTTACTTTCATGCTATCTCTCTGGCAAGACAAACACCTTACCTCATGCTATCTCGCCAATCCCGAGAGCTAACAGAATTCTAACAGAGCTAAGATTCAAACAGCAGAGCTAGAATTTAAGCAAATTCTAACTGAATTTGCTAAGGTCCTGAATGGTCTTTTTTGCTTTTTTGCTTTTTAGATTTTGGGTTCCTTCCTTTCCAGAATTTATATAGAATTATATATAAATTCTCTGCTGTTCAAAGTTGCATTTACCTATTTTATCTACTTTCCAATTGTATCATTGACTACAATGATATAGCCTATGCAGGTGGAAATAAAATTATATCAAGTGTTTCTAGCTCTTCCACATTGCCATAGGCATTTGTGAGGCTGTCGTAAAGAAAATTCTTCTGTTTGAATAGGTTACTTCAAAATAATTGTTTATGAAAGCTAGTAAAGTAATTAAGTTGAGTGATCTCAGTGACACTTGGAATGACAAGTATTTGGAGAAAAAAATTTCCGGCAATAAAAATTAGGAAAGAGCTATAGTAAGAGTTAAGTTTTCTTCAGATATTCTTGGGTCCTAGTCACATAAGTTCCCAAAGAAACAAATGAATGCCACAATAGACCAGCTTCTGCATAGGCACAGAGAGATGCAGGCACCCTTGCTAAGATCTCCAAGCACCATCAATTGAGCCATTTCTGAATGAGCATTTGCATATGAGCTGCAGGGCTCTTTCAGACCATCATAAACTTATATATTTTAATGTCTTCAAAGAGAATTGAATCATCATTCCTTGAAAATGTGCCCATTATCAAAGTTTCAGGTAAAATCTTTTCAGCTTCAGAGTTCACATACAAATAAAAATGTAAAACCAAATTTGTAAATCTAAACAAATGGATTATTCTGACACAGTTGTTCAATTTCCCTCTGGGGAAGAATTCGCACCAAAAAAGTCCTTGTTAAGAGAAATAACCTTGCTTTCTGTGGTGTTTTCAATACACATCTATATGTTCATAAATATGCATGTAACTGTATCTCATGAGTGGTCAAGCACACAGGTTTATTCATGACAACCTGATTAAATGAGAAATAAAAAATATAAATCACTGGTGCTGAAAAGTATTTATGTCTAATCAATCAAAAATTAAATTACCAAAATGTAGGTACATTATTATCTTGCTTCAAAAATAAATCTTTATTTTAAAGTAGGAGAAGAGTAAAGAAGTGTCTAAATTTTCATTATGCATTCATATAATGCTATTCCTACAAATAGCATGCAGTATTACTTAGTTATCAACTGAATAGTATTTAATGATTAACTTGTATTATTGCTTAATATCTTAGACAATCCATTATGTATTAAATTATGCTATTATGTTATTTTTTGAGAATTCGTTTATGTATATTTGTGTCTATCTGTAGTCTTAATTATTCCGTAAAAAGTAATCAATCTACCAACTTGAAAAACATTTTATTATTTTCCTTCTGCCTTTACTTTTTCTTGTCTTTCCCTATCCCTCTTCCTTCTCACAACCTTCTTTCTTCTTTTCCCTTTTCAGACTAACATTGTTTTAAAGTAGCTTTCTTCGCATGTAGCCGCAAATCATCAAGGAAGCTAAGAAGGTCGTGGAACTTTGTAGAAGATTCAAACGTGCTCTGGGCAAAATGAAGGCAGTGCAGGCTTCGGAGATGCTGTAAGGCAGAATTGAGCTGGGGTCTGCCATAGGACAAAGGGACCCTTACACATGGGAGGGGAGCAGATGCCAACAGACAGCTTTTGTGAGTCCCTTCATGTTAATTAACTTTTGTGAGAACCTTCATGTTAATTAACTTTGCTGAAGCTTTCCCTGGACCTGAAAGCTTTGGAATGGTTTGTTTTTGCAAAATGCTTTGACTCCAGGGAGAACCGCTTCAAGAGCGAAAAAGGAGAAACAAAAAGAAAGAAAGGAAAAATTTTTAAGTGGGGCTTTGCTTACCAGGAAATTTCTTTCCTTGGCTCCATCTCCCCTTCCCTCCCACCCCCACCCCCGGACTGACTCAACCATCAGAATTTTAATGGCCTTTTTCTTGCCCTAAAAAATAAACCAGACCCAGCGTTCCATGGCAATAGAAATTGGCTTTGCCTCACCCATTGAAGACAGGGTGTGTGTGTGTGTGTGTGTGTGTGTGTGTGTGTGTGTGTGTGTGTGTGTGTGTGTGTGTGTGTGTGTGTGTGTGTGTGTGTGTGTGTGTTTGTGTGTGTGTGTGTGTTTGTGTGTGTGTATTTGTGTGTGTGTGTATTTGTGTGTGCGTGTTTTCAAGATATAAAGAACCTCCTCCTCAGTCTAATTCATTTTAAGTTAGAGAAAAGGGAAAAAGAGAGAGATTTGTGGTACCCTTTTCTGTTAAATGAATGAACGTGCCCATCCATTGAGTGTTAGGATCCAGGTAAGACACAGCTGATTCCTGCTATTAAGTCTTGTGTGACTGAACCCAACTCAGTAGAGACCAAGAACAAGAAAATTAGGGGTAGAAAGCAGCAGATCCAGACAGCTATATAGTTATAAAGTTTACAAAGAGTGGAACTACTGGTAAATATTATGAATACTTTCAAATACAAAATCATAAGATTATTTGCAAGTAACTGCAAGAACAAATCACTTGGCACTCATAACCCACCACCTAGATTTTGTAATAAAATCTTTACTGCATTTGCTTTTTTTCATGTATGTATTATGTATCATCCATTCATCTTACCTGACCATCAATTCATCTTGTTTTGCTGGCATGAATACATTTCATCCTTAAATACATCAACAAGCTTCTATTAAAAGTTAGATATGTGCTCGGGTCAGAGCGAAGGAACAATGAATAGAGCATTTGCCTTGCATGCGGCAGACCCAGACTTGATATCTGGCATCCTATATGATCCCCAGAGTAATTTCTGAATGCAGAGCCAGGAGTAACCCCTGAGAACCACTGGTTGTAGTCAAAACAACAAACAACAACAACACAAGTTAAATATATGTTTATGATTTGTGGATTTGTTTGTTTGGGGCTTAGTGGTGTTACTTAGTAGGTGTTACTCCTTGGCTCTGCCACACCACTCCTGGTGGTGCACATGGGACCTTTGGGGTGCTGGGAATGTGACCTAGTGTACAAGGCAAGAAACTTACGCACTGTATTATCTCATAAACATTCTTTTTTTTTTTTTTTTTGGCTTTTTGGGCCACACTCCGCGGTGCTCAGGGGTTACTCCTGGCTGCATGCTCAGTAATAGCTCCTGGCAGGAACGGGGGACCATATGGGACACCGGGATTCGAACCAACCACCTTTGGTCCTGGATCGGCTGCTTGCAAGGCAAACGCCGCTGTGCTATCTCTCCGGGCCCCCTCATAAACATTCTTATAACAATTGTTTTATTGGCAGTCAGCTTGTTTTTGCTTATTTGAATTTTTGCCCCCCTCCTTTTTTTTTTTTTTTCTTTTTCCCCCTTTATCTTCAAACAGAACCACATAACTTGAACCATCTTGTTCTGCCTCACAAATTGAGGGGAAATAATGGAGGGCACCAAGACCAAAAAGTCATAAGAACATTGAGTAAAAATAAAAAAAATGATCAGACTTAAAACCAAATCCAAAGCCAACTACAACAGAATTGATACCCAATCTACAACAAGCTAGACACAGAAGAAACCACATACTAGCAGCCCAAGGGACAAAGGAGGGACGATATGGGATGCATGCTAGGAACAGGGGAGGAGGGAGGACAACATTGGTGGTGAGAATGTCCCTGATTCAATGTCACTATGTACCTAAAATACAACTGTGAAAGATTTGTTATCTACTTTGGTCAAAATAAAAATTATTAAAAAAAAGAAGTTTATTTTCAGGGTTCCTAGGTGATAGAACCTTTGTTTTTTAAGTGAATCTATGCTCTACAATTCTTTTAATTATGGTTGTTCATGCACATAATTCCAAAACACCATACACATCACCAAGGGCCTTCCCTCAAAGGTCCCAACATGCCTCCCTCTTATTCCTCCAACTAAATTGTGTAATTTAGTTCTCCTATTATGTTGTCTTTGGCCCTTTGTTGAAGTGTATTTTGAATACCCACTTATAATAGAGATCATTCTGTACCTGACCCTTTCCTTCCAACTGTCTTTACTCAGCACAGGATCCGATAGTTCCATTCAGTTTACTGCAAATTGCATTTTTGTTCTTTGAAGTGCATAGTAATGCACTGTATATGTAGTATATATATATATATATATATATATATATATATATATATATATATATATATATATCACCATAACTGCTTAATCCATTCATCTGTAGTTGGGCATATATAAGTATATTGAAATGTAAGTTCTGTAATACATGATGATGTGGTTGGAAGTTGTGGTAAAATAGAGAAAGAGATTAGAAGAGAGTGATAGCACAGCAGTAGGGCTTGCATGAGGCTGACCCAAGATGGACCTGAGTTTGATTCCCAGCGTCCCATATGGTCCCCGAGCCAGGAGCAATTTCTGAGTGCATAGCCATAGTAATTCCTGAGTGCATACCCAGAGTAATCACAGGGTGTGGCCCCCAAACCAAAAAAATAAGTGAGAGATTAATAAATAGAGTGCTGATAATATTACCCTCAAGATCACCTGGAAGGAAAGGAAAAATACCCTGGTTTGTGGCATTTCCCAGTATCTATGGTGAATCTATGGTGTTTATATCATCTTTGTGGCAGATTTTATGCTACCCATGTAATGTCATTAAACTCAGAGTTGAGAAAGATGTCATAGATTCCAGAAACTCTTGTTTTCCTTTTGTTTGTGTATTGTATTTTATTTTCCCAATTAATTTCTTCTAGTACTTAATGGTAATATCTCCAAGGGCACACAACTTTCTCTGAATTTTCACTGAAGAAGCAATATTTCTTTAAAATTCCCACTTTTAGCACTGTTCATTTAGAACTGGTTGTTCTTGTTCTTTTTGATGTGTGCCTATCTCTTTGATATGAAATGGTATCTCATTGTTTTGATTTGCATCTTCCTGATAATACTATGGAGCATTTTTTTCATGTATTTTCATATGGATTTCTTCTTTAAGTAAATATCTGTTCACATTCTTCCCAGTTTTGGGTGGGGTTAGGTTTTTTTCCTTGCTAAGCTCTGCCATAGATAGTAACCCCTAATCAGATGGGTTTTGGATGAATAGTTTCTCCCATTCTGCTGGCAGTCTTTGAATCCTACTCACCATTTTCTTCGTTTACTGTAATCCAACTTGTATATCTTTGCTTCCACTTGCTTGGTTAGTGGTTTTTCATCCTTGAATATGCCTTTAACTCCAATATCATGAAATGTTCTGCCTATGTTTTCTGTTGTATTAAAAAGTCCTGGATGGAGGATGGATGATGGTGAGATGGATGGATGGAGAGAGGTCTTTCTCCTCCAGCCCAGGCCACGTGCCTGCCAGCCCCTCCAGCCAGTGGGTCTAAGGGTTCAGGGTAGACATGAGGAAAAGACTCACAGCTATCAGGTTTCAGGAGACATCAGCTTTATTCAAGGCCCTAGCCAATGGGTGTGGCTTCTATCATAACCTTTTATGCTGGATTCATAATCAGCCTTGCATTCAACATGTTTCTTCTCCCTCCATTCTGCCAGCTCTCCTTCTCCTCCTCTCTTGCTGAATCTCTCTCAATACATCCTCCAAATCCTCTTCCTTTTGTTACCTACCGAAGACTTCTCCCAGAAATGAGCAGGTCTTACCATTAGGTAAGGTTACAACAGGAAGTATGGGGGATGGGGGTAACAATTTTCCTCTATGTTCCTTATGGTTTCAGATCTGATATTAAGGTTTTTCATCAATTTTTATTTGATTTTTGTGCAAGTTGTTAAAAAGAGGTCTGAGTTCACTGGTCAGCTCCTTAGACTCACTCTTTTCTCAATCAAGATTTAAACCAAATCATGAAAGATTATGACTACACCGACCCAATGCACCACCAAGCTGGCCATCTCAGGAGAGAGTAGGCCAAGCGCCACCAGGCCAAAGCCATGCTTGCAGCCTCTGTCACCCAGAATCACTGTTTCTTTGATGCCCTGCCTTATCACTAACCCTCTATGATTCCACCAGGGCTTGTTCTGAAGTGTGCAGGCACCCACACCTGTATCTTCCTTCTTTTGGTAAAGCTTCACAGCTATAACCTGACCCATAAATGTGTTCAAACCGGGCCTTCTTCCAGGAGGCCCTGCTGCTGAGTTTATGCCCCTAAAATTCATAGTATCATAGTTTTGAATTTCTGGACAAATTCATTGTTTGATGCTGTGATCTCAAAAGGAATACCTTAATTTAACAGACTGGACATATAACAACAAAAGTTTACTAAACCTTTGCCATTATATTAATGACTTCATTAATGATACAATAATTTTCACAAATGAGATTGCTACTATACTTTTTCATTCTGTCTTTTTTCTCTTTCCTTCCATTTTATTTTTTTCCTTTACATTTTTTTCAATAACTTTGCTTTCATTTATCTGGTAACAAATGTATTATGATTAATTGTGTCAACTATGTGATGCATTTTCTTTAGATAAAATAAATATATTTTTAAAAAGAGGGAGCTGAGTTCATTTTATTTTGCATGTGGCTGATCAGTTTTCCCAACTCCACTTGTTAAAGAAGCTTTTCTTGCTCCACTTCATATTCTTTGCCCTTTTATCAAAGATTAATTGATCATAAATCTGAGGATCAGTGTCAGGATATTCAAATTTATTCCATTGAGCTATTCCAGTACCATGCCATTTAACTGACTATTCTTTTATAGAACAGTTTAAAGTTGGAGAAAGTGATGCCTCCCACCTTCTTTTGTTGCTGTTGTTGTTTTATGTTTATTTTTACCTATTTATTTTAATGATGACATACTTTTTTGGTGTATAAAAACCTTATCTTCTTTGTTAAGGTAATGGCTAGATACTTGATACTTTGTGATGCAATTGTAAATGAGATTGACAAATTTTATTTCTTTCTGCTGTGAATTTTTAATAATAGGGCAAATATCCATATTCTCATCTGTGGATATTCATGAAAGGATGAAAGTGGATATCCTTGTCTTGCACCTGATTTTAAAGAAAAGTTACAACTTTTATCATTGAATATGAAATTAGCCATAAGCCTATAATATAGTCTTTACTATATTAATGTATAATTCTACATACCCATTTTGTTGTCAGTTTTTATCCTAAACAGATGTTGAGCCATACCAAGGCCTTTCTCTGTTTTTATTGATATGATCAAAATTTTTATATTTTCTTTCTTGATTTGCATATATTTGTCATTCTTGTATATATGAAATAATTCCACTGTTCATAATATATTACCCAACCAATTTATCGTTGAATTTTGTTCTCTATTATTTTGAACATCAACAGTTTCTTTATCACATTACCTATTCTTGGACGCTGAGATTGTTCCCAAACTTGTGTTATTGTGAATAGTGCTGTTACTAACATTAGGACCAAAATTGTGTTTTTTGAAAAATAGTGTTTTTGTGAAGGTAGGTGCCAAGAAAAGGAATTGCTGGCTTCATATGAAAACTCAATTTGTAGCTTTTGGAGAAGTCTTATATTGAATCAAATGACAGGCTCACCACCATAGATGAAACTTCTCTTTTTCCTACATCTACACCAGCACAGTTATTTTTGTTCTTTTGTATATGCACCAGTTTCACTGTTGTGAGGTGAAATCTCATTATTATTTTGATTTGCACTTCCCTGATGGTCAGTGATGCAGAGCCATTATTAGTATATTTTAAGAAAATGTCTGTTAATCTCTTTTGTCCATTTTAATGGAATACTTGCTTTTTTGTTGTGAAGTTTTGCAAATGCTTTATATATCTAGATATGTTTATCTGTGTATAGATGTTTGTCTAGGTATATATGGCATATATATAAATATGTTTATCTATGTGTACATGGTGTATATCTACCCTTTGTCAGATGAGGAATAGGTAAAATTTTTCTCTCAATCTATGAAGTGTCTTTTTATTCTGGCCTTTCTTTTGTAGTGTAGAAACTTCAATAACTCAATACCATTGGCTAAGCAAACAGAAGCTTATAGTATATTTTAACTTCAAAACAAGTTCATCTGTAATTCATTTAAAGATAATTTTACTCTTATTTCCCAATTTTATGGTTTTTAAGTATCTTATTACTTCCAACTGCTTTTTTTCTTTTTTGCCTTTTATAGAAAACATTATTTTTGGCAGCATCAATGTATTGGCTATGACATTCTTAAACTATTGAAGAGCTTTTTGTTTTGTTTTGTTTTGTTTTTGGGCCACACCTGGTGAAGCTCAGTGGTTACTCCTAGCTGTGCTCAGAAATCGCTCTTAGCTTTGGGGGGACCATATGGGATGCTGGGGGATCAAAACGCCGTCTGCCCTAGGCTACCGTGGGCAAAGCAGATGCCTTACCACTTGTGCCACCACTCTGGCCCCTGAAGAGCTATTTTTTTAATCTCACCTTTGAATCTTTAAACAAAGTGACAACTTTGTTTAATATAGTGATCTTGCTTTTAGGCATTTTTTCATTGAGCATTTTGTGTATATCATCTCATTCCCTGACTTGCAGAGTTTCAATTAAGAGATACTGACAAGAGTCCTTATTTGAGTTTTGCTGCTTTCAAGGATTCTCTTTCTCTTGCTTTTTGTAATTTTTATTTACAATATTTATTGTTTTGTTTTGTTTTTGTGGTTTTTGGGTCACACCCGGCAGTGCTCAGGGGTTATTCCTGGCTCCAGGCTCAGAAATTGTTCCTGGCAGGCACGGGGAACCATATGGGATGCCAGGATTCGAACCGATGACCTCCTGCATGAAAGGCAAACGCCTTACCTCCATGCTATTTCTCCGGCCCCAATATTTATTGTTTGTCATCTATTTTAAGTTTTAATTTGGTTGGGGCCAGAGAGACAGCACAACGACATTTGCTTTGCAAGCAGCCAATCCAGGACCTAAGGTGGTTGGTTCGAATCCCAGTGTCCCATGTGGTCCCCTGTGCCTGCCAGGAGCTGTTTCTGAGCAGACAGCCAGGAGTAACCCCTGAGCGTGGCCGGGTGTGACCTAAAAAAAAAAGTTTTAATTTGGGACTGTACCTGGCTATGCTCAGGGCATGTACTCTTTTCTTCTGCCCTCAGGTATCACTTCTGGCAGTGCTCAGAGGACCACATGTTTGGAACCAAACCAAGTTTGATCACACCCAAGATGCTCAGGGTTTATTTCTGGCTCAGCACTCAGGAATCACTCCTGTCAGTGCTTGGGCTACCATATGGGATGTCAGGGATAGAACCCACATCTACTGTGTGCAAGGGAAATACCCTCCCTGCTATACAATCATTCTGGCCCTGTTTAAACTTTTTTAACTTTCTGAATCTGAATAGGTTTCTCATTTAGCCTATGAAAGTTCCCACCTATTATTTCTCAATTAATAATTTTGCATTTTTATTTCTTTTCTAAAACCCCTCTAAGGTAAATATTGCAAGTCCTTCTGAATATTGTTCCTCTGAATACTGTGCTGTAAATCTGTTCTGTTATCTTCATTGAAAAAATATGTTTCCTGGAAGTGGTAGAACACTTGCATGTAGCTAACCCAGGTTCAATTCCTAGGATCTATATGGTCCCCCAAATTAATGAAGGCCTGAGTAACAAAGCCAGGAATAAGTACTCAATATCACCAGGTAAAAGCATACAAACAAACAAAACCCCCTTTTTCCTGTTCTTTTATCGCCATTGGGCTGTTGAACCACCTGTACTATACTTTTTAGTTGACCTAGTATATTATTCAGCTAAATACTTAAAAAAATTTTTTCTCAAACTTTCTCTGCTCTTACTGAAATTATACTCCATTGATTTCTACTTGCCTAGGATTGTTGCTTTGAAGACTTCAGGGAGTTTAAGAAGCTTTGTTGTGCCTAGAGCTGTCTCCCAACCCTCTATCTCCATTATCAGCTCAGGTAAGTCCCATGTTCCAGCAGGCCTGAGTGGCAATAAGCTCACATGTTCTGTGTAGTAGTGATGACTGAATTGGTGTATACTTGGATAACTACCAAGAGTTTATGGTTTTGAGTGCCCTGCAGCAGCCACTGAGATCCAGTGAATCTGGACAGCAACCATGATTTATGGGCCTAGTTCCTGATAATACTGTTAGTGCCAAAGTTCACTGAACTTTTGGTCACTTACTAAGAGTCATGGTAGCAACTGCCCAAAAGCAACTGTAGTACCAAGAATACCTGTGTGGTCACTGAGGGTAGGAGGCTTACATTTATGAGCACCTGGCAATAGCTGTAGTGCAGAGGTCAAGCAGCAATGCACTTGCATGGTACCTGGTTCTAAATATTTGGCAAGACCTACAACACCAGATTTGAGGAGGACTGGATTGCAGCCAAATTTCAAAATCAGGGTGCCTGGGTTCACCAGTATAACAAACTTTCATAGACCTGGATAAAGACCAAGTATTTAAATTCTTGAGTACTGGAAGCACCTATGTGTTTGTCATGTTCCAACAGGCCTGAAGAGCAACCTGAGGTGCAAAACTGAGTGTTCCAGGGCATAATGCACCAATTTCCAAAAACAATCTGTACAGAAACCAGGATTCTGAGCTCATGAATGTTTGTGGGAGAACCTGAAGTCAAATTAGGCAACTAGGACACCTTGTCACAGGAGTATAATGAGAGCTGAATGCCATCTTTGATAGATATAAAGTTTAATATTATGAGTGTACTAAGGTATCTGTGCACAAAATTCAAAGTAATCAAGGGCTCGAGGACTGCCTGTTTCTAGCAGACCTCCTTGAGGACTGTGAATGTTTGGGGAACTGGAAGAGAAGATGGTCTGAATGGGAGGCTGGTATTAGTCATATAGCAAGCACATCTTGAGGCTATATTCCTGGCTGGCTGACTGTACTAGAGGAGGCAGGTCTGCAGGTACTTTTCAACACTAGGGCAGCTGTTCGCTTTCTGGAACATGTGGTCTGAACTCTAACTACTAATCCGATGATCAGAAATTGTTTTTGTTTTCTGGATTGGTGGGATATTGGGCATGCTCAGGGCTTACTTTTATTTCAGTGCTCAGGAGTGACTCCAGGTCACTCAGCCAAGGATAGAAATAGCATTTATCTTATGCAAGGAATGCGCTTAAGTCCCTATACTATTTCTTTGGCTCCTCTGGATATTTAAACAAATAATAACTTTCATGCATTTTAATTTTCACATGACTACATATACATACATATCCACTCAAATATATTTATGCATGACACATATAGTAGATTGAAAATCTATCCTTCCAAAAATATATCAATATCAGAAATGTGTTTATTGCCTTATTTTGAAAAGGAGTATTTATATATCCAGAACTTTGAGATGAGATGACTATCTTGAATTATGTGATCATATGGGCGAATATTAATGCCACCAGAAGTTTTCTCATAAGAGAAAGGCAATACATACATGTAGAGCAGGAGGAAGTGATCTCTCAGAGGCAGAGATTTGAGTTATGTATCATTAAGCCAAAGAATACCAATGCCTTCTGGAAGCTACCAGAAACAGCAAGAATTTTATTTCTCTCCCAGAGACTTCAGAGGGATTATAGCAAGCTAACACTTTAATTCAGATTCTGGTTCCCAGGACTGTGAATGACCAGTTTGTTTTTTTTTTTTCATTTAAAGTTGCATATTTTAGTCACTAAATAAGCAACCTGCATGTTTGGGTGTTGGATGCATGAAGAAATGTATATAACTAGTTGTAGAAAATTCCTGGTTATTGTCCTTTAAATATATTTTTTTTGCTGTTATTTTTTCCTTTTGGAAGCAGATCTATGCTGTATTTTTCTCACAATATCACGATTCTTATATTCTCTGTTTTTTATATTTTTGGTTCTTTTGTTCCATATCTTGGATAATTTTTCTCATCTGTATTGAAGTTCAAAGATTCTGTCTTCTGCTAAACAACTATTTTTGTCTTGAATTTTACACCTCAGTTTGGGGACTATATATAGTGGTGCTTAGGGAACACTCTTGGTTTAGTGTTTAAGGCTCACTTCTGGTGGTGCTCGGGAGACCATGTGATGCTGAACTTGGGCCTTCTAGCTACAAAGCCTGTGCTCCACTGATTGATCTACTTATTAGCACTTTTTCTTATTTCAAAGGCCTTGTTAGTCACATCTTCATATGTATATATGTTTATGTCAGAACTTTCTATTCCATACAGATAATGAAGTTGGTACCTAGAAGACCTTTGGAAATGGATAAATAAAATTGTGGTGGTGTGTCTTTGCAATGGTGTGGGCTGTCTCTAATGCACAGAGTCCTATGTCTCATATTCATGTTGGCTGAAGTGTTTCCACCCTAAAGAGGAGAGCTGCAAACCTCATTGACAGTACCAGTACACGATTTATATGGGTATTTATGGTATCTCATTCCACTCTGCTACCCAATAAACATCTTTTTAATTCAAAGTTTGCTTTTCAAGCTTATTTATTTGATGTAGTAAGCAAAGATTGGGAGAGAGGGTCTCCAAAGTGGTACTCAGAAAATCTGGGGGATTACATCAATGATTCTTGACCAACTAAACCATAGGTTCTATGTGGGTGCCAGAGAGAATACGTTAGTATAAGAGTCCTGCTGTGCTGTGGGTATCTAGGGCCACATTCAGTGGTAGTAGGTTGCCAAGACTAAGCCTAGCAATGCATGGGGATAATCATGTGGTCCTGAGAGTCAAGCTAGGCTTGTCCTTAATCACTGTACCTATCCAGCCATGAATGACCAGAATTTATTAAGAGTGGTCTAGCCTTCCAATGTTTCCTATTGGACAGAAGACATTTAGTGGTGCTGAATTCATTTATGTGCCATCTTTTTTTTAAATTACTTTAAACACCATGATAACAAGGTTTTTCATAATACAGATATTTTTTCACAATTACAAAGTTGTTCATGATTGATCATGAACATCATTGAACATCATGTTCAAAAATCCCACCCTCGAGAGAATCAGGATAAATCAGTACAGGCAATATGTAATCTAAGGAGCTCTAAATGATCAAGGGAGATATTTCATTTTCCAAGTCAGTATATGCTCAATGGAATTAACAGATCTTTGTACTAAGATCTCTAAATCAACAGAGCCCAAAGTCAGAGCAACAATAAACATATACTTTACAGTTGATAATAAAGAAAAATGTGGTGGGTAGATGATGGCTAATGATATTAATGAAAGGTATTCTTCCCCCTTTGATTAA
Organism: Suncus etruscus; assembly: GCF_024139225.1. Classification (NCBI taxonomy): domain Eukaryota; kingdom Metazoa; phylum Chordata; class Mammalia; order Eulipotyphla; family Soricidae; genus Suncus; species Suncus etruscus. The sequence goes on from NC_064851.1 coordinate 48,560,920, forward strand.
TTAGTTATAGTAAGCAGTATAACCCTAGAAGATAAGATACCAACCTCACAAGGTATTACTGGCCTCATGTCTGAGGCTATTTTGTTGAAGCCATTTTCACTTTTTTCATTGCCTTGTTTATCAAGTTTCTTTGTTAAAAACACACAACTACCAGTTAAGTTCAAAAACATAATTGTTACCAAAGGCATAGTGGGCAGAGAAAAATAAATTCAACCCTTAAATTGTAATATATGTACTATTCTGGTGGAAGGTATTTTAATTGTAGAAATATAGTTCTCCCCCCCCACACAATGGTGGGGTGTCTTATAACATGGCCTCTCCAATACCCTCACAGGTACGATACCTCTCCAGGTGTTCAAGGACTATTGTTGCTGCTAGTAAGCTGATTCCCTTTGCTGAAGAGATATAATTATTTTATTCACTGACCATCTCTTTTACTACTGCTGCCATTTAAAAAATATTGAGAAAGTAATTGGGAAAAGAGGTTAATAAAGATCATAGATTAATTGCACACCAGCTTTGGGTTGCAATTCACAGATACACAGTTGAGAATATCCACTGTTGTAAAGAATAGTAAATCCACTTACAATTCTTCCCCTTAATCTTTCTCATTGCCATTTCTCCAGTCTTGTTATTACTAATCTTTGACCAAGGTGAATTTCACTGACTCTATACCAGTGAAGACTCCAATTTTATGTAATGATACCTTTCAGGAAATGTGACAGTAAGCTGCATGGTTAAAGTTCTAAAATGAAAAATATTTTCCTCACTATGTCTTGCACAGTCATTGCATATGTATTTTAGGAAACAACTGACAAGCTCACCAGACCATTTGCAGTTGCTTAGATTATCCTAGAGAATTTAGATCAGAGACTCCAAATTTATTTGAACTACTGATTCCTTTTCAGAAAAATAAATTTCTCAGTGCTCTCTTGGAAATCTGCCTTCTTTGAGAAAACAAATAGAAAATGTCCCTAGTTACACCCAGAAGTAAAGACTGCTCTCCCATCCCCACCCCCCACTCCTTGATTGTAGCCTACCCTGCCCTACAGTATACTATGCCCACCATGAAAAAAATTGATCTAAATTTTATAGTAATAATAATAAAATTTCCAGGTTATCAAAAATTTACATGATAATTCTTCCATAAAATAAGAAAAACGAAGGGGAGTAAATTAGTAATGAAATAATGTGAGAAACTTTCAGAACCAAAAAAAGGACCCAGTTTCTATATGGAAAGGATATTACAGATAAAAATGAGCCCACATTGTTGTAAAATTTAACAAATATCAAGAAAACTCCAATATTTAAGATAATATTTTCCAAAAAGTTAAAATCTGTTAAACATGAAAATTCTTTTTTTCTGTGTGTGGTGCTAGTATATAGAAGCATGGTTTTGTACATTTAGGGCATGCACTTTATCAATGAGTCACATACCTGGCTCATGAAAATGGCTTTAAATTTCTACAATAATTAGCTTTAGATTTCCATAATACTAACTAAATAAGACTATTAAACTAGTACCTTCATCCAAAAAAGTTTGGAGAAAAGTAATCTTTGATATAAAATCAATATATAACAAGTTATCTGTTTAAAATGGGAGAAAACAAATATAAGTTTAGACATTTGGGTTTTAACAAAAATGTAACTACTAGGAATGGGAATAAAGGACAGGAGTTAAGGTACTTGCCTTGCCTTCAATCTCAGACAGCCTCAGTACAGAGCCATAAATATTCTCTGAGCACTATCATTGTGACTCCCAAACCAAAAACTTAAAAAACAAATCGAAGTTCCTACAACATACCTTCTTCTCAAGAAGCTACTAGAGAAATATCTATCAACAAAACAGGGGGATAAACATAAAGCGATGGATAAAGGGACTATCTTAAACAGGAAATTGCATCGAATTGAAGGGATTCTTTAAACATCTGTGAAGGGAAAACCCATGCCAAGAACTGCAGTCAAGAACTGCAGGCCAACACATCACAGATGAAGGAGAGGCCTGAAGAGCACTCGTGTGTGACCTGCTCTCTGCCATTGTGCATCTCTTTGTTGCTCACAGTGAATGCACACATGTACCATTAAAGCCAAACAGTACAAAGAAGCATTAATAAAATATAGCAGTTCTGGCCATCTAAAAAACAACAAAATACATGAAACAACATAAGATGGATCTCAAAATATTAGGTTGTGAAAAAAGTCAGACTTCCTCTTTCCAAATACTTAGAATACAAAGCTCTAGAATTGGCGAAACAAATGCAATTCATTGTGATGAAAATAAAACTAGTGATTGCTTCGGGTGTGTGGAGTGGAATTAACTGGGAAGTGGCATGAGGAAGCTTTCTAGGATAGAGAAACATCCTGTGTTTGTCAAACCAGTCTGGGCTACACAATTAAGATGTTTGTGTTTCACTGAATACAAACAATGCCTTCATAAATCAATATGTGACATATGTATTTGTATCCACAGATGTGTGTGTCTGTTCTTTGACTCACATAGAATTTTCAGTTCTTCCCTAAAGAAGAAAGAATGTTCTGTTCTTTCCTAAGAGCAAAGACTAGGGAATACAATTTCAGAGGGGTAACAGTTTCAGGGGTGACAGCAAAAGAATTTTTGGGACAACTGTTCTGCCCAAGCCCAGAGAGAGCAAAAATGATATATGTAGGAGGATGGTCTCCAAATATTTCATTATTAAAAGAGACTTCGGGATTTTCTTTCTGGAAAGTTGTATTGAAAGATGTGGGAAAGAAAGTGAGACAAAAGTAAGATAACGGCAATCATTAACATAATAATATGTCATACTCAAGTAAAAATAGTGGCATAGACATAATACTGTAACATGAAATCTTAGTTGACTCTAAAATCTGTGACAGGGGCCAGTACTATAGTATATTGGGTAGGGTGTTTGCCTTGCATGCAGCCAACTTGGGTTCGATCGCTGGCATCCCACATAGTCCTTCAAGACTGCCAGTAGTTTCTAAGTGCAGCACTAGGTAACTCCTGAGCACCGCCAAGTGTGGCCCCAAAACAAACAAACAAACAATAATCTGTGACGTAAGTATATATAAGGAACAGAGGAGAGAGACGGAGTGGATGACTTCTCTATTGTTGTATGAAGCTAGTAGATGAGGATTAATCCAAAATAGTCAGAGTGAACACACTGCTTATAAATTATAGCCACACAAATGCCAGAAAACATAGCTTAAAAGGTTAGATACAGTGGCCCTTAGAAGATAAATGAAGATGGGGAGAGCACGAGCTAGTGTGTGTAGGCTGTGCTTTACAAGTACAGGGAATGTATATGGTATATATGACTTGATAAAATAAATATCACTCTAAAGTTGTTGTGAACTTTAAATTCTATTTACAAGGCAACATTAATCTTTAAAAACAAATTAGTCCATTGTCTATGAAAATTTTTATAGCAATTTGAAAAAACAATGAAGGAACTTACTAAGATAGTTTGTTCATTCAAGAGGCTCTACATGACACATAACAGATTCCACAATGTGTTTTTTCTCATTTATTTGTGGGTCCATTTCCAGGGGTTCACAATAAAAGCAATTGACAAAATAAAACAACATGCTAAAACAATTCAGAAGTAAACACAGTAGAACATTCACCTGTGTGCTGTGATTGGAACTGAAGCCTTGTTTTCAGGCACTTTTCAGATCGGAAGATACTATTACTATTTAGTTAAAGTTAAATTTTGGGGCTGGGGCGATAACGCAATGGCAGGGCATTTGCCTTGCCCTGGCGTCCCCAAGCCAGGAGCGATTTCTGAGCTCACAGCCAGGAGTGACCCTTGAGCATCACCAGGTATGAACCAACCCCCCCAAAACCAAAAAAGTTAAATTCCTAGGTATTCATTATAAAACACCAATTAAATAAGTGTTGGGAAAAGCCCTGTCAGAAATTATAGATGAGCTTACTTAGATATGAATTGCACAATGCATATCATTTTCAAAATACTAGTATTTTGTGCATATAGCAACTAAAATTTGGGGGGTTTGAGTTTGGAGGCACACCTGGCATAAACCTTATGTGGTCTTAATTTGTCTGTACTGTCCTGGCCAGCTGGTTTTAGTAATATTTTATAGCTGTTTGATAAATACATCACTCAGATTCTTCATAACTGAGTTCCTCATTCCTTCAGCTATACTGAATGTTGACTACCAAAAGGGACAACTAAGTCCCTCTTTCTGATGCCCTTTCTTTTCTTGGGTTCACACATCCTTACCTGGGGTGGTTCAAATCCTGTGGGTGATGGGACAGGCTGTGAAGGCCCACCTTTGAAGGTCTTTCTGCTCTACATACATCCATAAGGGTGATCTTCGCTGATGGTGTCGTGGGGGCTCAATTTCTCCCTCTGCTCAACCCAGCTTACTTCCTCCCCACTCAATAGATGTTGAATCTGTGCCAAAAGAACACCAGCACACCAATCTCCCGAGAGCTTGCTTCCTAAAACAAATATTATTCCAGAAAGTAATCTTGGTTGTTCCAGGAAGTCATCCTGACTGTTCCATTTATGCTGAAGGTAAGAATTTTGTTTCAGACAAAGCCATATCTGAATGAAATGGAACCGTCACATCTGGAGACTACGCCTACTGCCTACAGCCTGGAGCAGGTGCTTTCTGGGACCAAGTCTTTTGTCAGGCTCCTGACTAGGGGACTTAGGCAGACACCGACTGGCAGGTGACTTTACCCACAGAGAATACTGCTTACTCCCCTGCCTCTCCTCCTCCTTTTGTGGTGAAAGAAAAGAGAGAAGCACAGAAAACACTGAGCAGATTCCAGATCTTAGTAGCATTCCCTGCTTCTCTCTCCTGTGTGCACTTGAGTTTGGGTTGGATCTCATTCCCTGACCTGCCCCTGTTTCACTCTCAGCATCCACAGAAGGTGTAGACAGGGTGTGTACTGGAGAGAGGGGAATGAGGGACTTGCCTGTCCTTGCAATATTCAATGTATTGCATTGAGGGCAAAAATGTAGCTAGAGAAATCTTTGAGATGTGGCAGGACCTGATTGCTGCCGCCGGGGGCTCAGGCTGGCCCTGGGAAAAGGCCCCCATGATCTTTGGGTCGGGGGCTCCTAAGAGGAGAGCTCAGGCTGCCTTCTGTTCCCTTGGGAACTTGAAGAGACATCAAGACATCTCCCTTTCTGTGCTCAGCTGGGAATTTTACCATTTAGCAGAGAATTCTCTTTCCTTCTCTCCTAGGACTCCCCTCCCCCTCAGATCTGTTCTCTCCTCCCCCCTCCCTATTCCTAACAGCCCCTAGTTCTCTGGGCAACCCTGGTTAGCAGTTTGGGCTTTTCTTTCTGCACACAATTGACACGGAGAGCCCGAATCTGCTCCATTCAGACGTGACATGGGACACTCTGTTTTGTTATTCAGCATCTAGAAATAGGAACTGATCCAACAGAGGCAAACTGAGCTGGTCTGTTCTCTCCCAGAGGAATGTTGCTGTTCCTTTTTGCCAGCACACAGCATTTTCTGTAACTTTTACGTTTAACATTTCAAATTATTTTAAATGGGAACTAGAGACTCTGAGTTCTGCTAACTTTTTTTTTATCCCCCTAATGCTCAAAGGTTCGATTCTTCCGTCTATCCATCAACAAATCGCATTGAATGACAGTGCTCAGTGACCCGGATGCTATTGAAGACAAAACACACTATACATATTTTCTGGTCTCCCTGGAAAATTAGTGCAAACACTTTCATCACTGTAGTGAAGAAAAAATATGCACACAGAGGTAAAGATCTGGTTTTTATTCTCTAAGAACAGATTGCCCTCTCCTTCAAACAGTGAAATTTATATTGTTCTTATTTATCTGCAAATTAAGCAGTTCTCTAAAATTCCCACATATCTCACAAGCTTTCTACAAATCAAGGTCCTTTTCTATCTCTCTGTCTCTCGTATTCATTCATACATATTCTTTCACTGCTTTTCCTCCTCCAACACTGAAATACATTCCATTTTTGCAGTCTCTTTAAAATTAGCCAAAATGTTATGCCCTTTCTTTTTTCCTTCATTTGTTCTTTCATTTGTTCATTCATTTCTTCCTTTCTGCCTGCTTTCCTTCCTTCCCTCCTTCCTTTCTTCCTTTCTTTCATTTCTTCTTCTTTCTTTTTCTCTCAGTATCTCCTTTTATTTCTCTTTTATTCTCTCATTCTTTTTCATTCTCGTTCTTTCCTTTCTCTTCCTTTATTCCTTCCTTTCTTCTTTCCCTTTCTATTTCTTTTAGATGTGCCAGTAATCACATACTCTTGACATGCCAGGACTTCGCATACCCAAAGCAAGCTTTCTGCCACTTGGCCCCTCTATTTTATCATTTTCTTTGTGGTTGTCATGGTTAAGAGTCACATACACAATTGATATAAGTGTTATGGGGTTGCACACTTTAGGTCTGGAACTTCCACTCTTCAGCACTCTCACTCCTTATGTGTTTTTGTACACTTAAGTGTAGGGTGCCTTGTGAGGTTTGCACACACACATGATCACAGAGCCCCACTCTGACTTCAATGTTTGTGCATCTCTTGTGGTGTTTCCTGGAGGTTACACATGTGGGTTGTAGTGCTTCTATTCACTTGGTGCTGGTGCTCCAGAGACCACACACTTGGCTGTCACACTGGGGGTCCCAGGAACAGAGCTGCCAGGACCCAGTTAAGTGTAGCCCCACAGATCAAATGAGCAGCCGCCTGCTTCCAGAGCTGGCATCTGACCACCAAGCTGTCTTTTTGGGCCTGTCCATTAAATAATTTAACTCTGTACTTCTTTTTAAACTCTGTTTTAAGGAATCTTCTTTATCAACAACAGGCTTACTCTGTCCTATTTTCTCTCTATTATTATATTTTCTCTTGTGTGAAGAGATACAGTCTAGTCCTCTAGAAATAGTCCAGGAGAAGAACCATGGGTTCCTGGCCTAGTTGCAACTGGCACATTTTTCTCTCTGTGAAATCACCCCTGTGTTAAGTAGAAAAGACAATTAATCTCTTACTATACAGAAGTGGTGCTAGATGCTTTAAAATGAAAATGTCTGTGCACAGGGTGGTCTATTTAAAACAGTTCCCATATGATGCAATGCAACTTGAAAAGGAAACTCTTTCAAGTGAGTCACCCATTTAACAATAATAATTAGCATTTGGGAATCTTGCCTAGAACACCCAACAGAAGAATATTTTATTGTTTCCTTAAGAGTTTCCAAACTCAGTGGGGCCGCATGAAGAAAATATTAAAGACCGACATACAATTTCTTTTATATGAGTTTAGAGCAGGGAAGAATGAATTGAACAATAAATAGTTCAAGAGAAAAGGACTTAGGGAAGTTAGAAGATTTCAAATTGAGATAAGCCTAGTTATTCAAAAAGCCAGTGAAATGTTAACATATATTAAAAGAAGCATAATCTTTCAAAAAAGGAGGTAATAATTCCCTTATTACTTTAATAATTCCATTAGTACTCTTCAATAGTCAACTACACTCTGAGTCCTTTTTTTTAAACATAGGTAATGAATTTTAATGTTGACATAAACAAATCAGAAGTCCAAGAAAAATAATCTAAATAATGAAAGGTTTGGAAACCATACAAAATAATATCTAGATTAGCTAGAAGAATGCAGTTCTTAATTAAATGGTGTACAACCCCACTTCTCTAACTTATTAGTGGTGACATTCGGCTAGACATTTAACCCTGCTTCTACCTTCTGATTTACAAAAATGGCAATAATAATAATATACATCTCTGGAAATTATTTGCATATTTAATAAGGTCATTAAGTATAGTTTGTAACTCAGTGCTTACTACATAACATATGCTAAAAGTTATCACAATTATTATTAATGTTGCAACAAATGTTATTATGACTATCTTATAGTTGTACAAGATTTTCTTGTTTATAAAGTTTGACTTTATATCATGTTTTCTCATGTTGTTTTGGGCATTTTGGAATAAGAATATCTCATTCTTTCAAGCAGCGCCTCCCTTACTCTCATTGTGTGGTCCAGAGTGGCATCTTAATATCTAGTGTCTGGCTTGGTAAAGTCACTCTACTTGAGAGTAAGGGGCTGGTACCAGAGGGAAGGTTTCTGACAACTGAATTGGCCAGTTTTTGTGATTATAAAGCTTCTAGTATATCTGATCTTTGTAATTAAAAGTATAAGTAATGCTCAAGCATGCTCATTGCCTTGAAAAGAGAGAGCCCCAACCTGACAGTTGTAAAGCCTTAAACAGGAAGATGTTCTCTGTATATTAGTTTCTCAGTAGAGAAAGAAAGAGACCCTTCCTATAATCAGAAGTGGATATGTAATGGAATGCACAAGAAAGTACTTTTTAAAATATAAATTACACTAAGGACAATGTGTCACATAGTCGAGATAGTTGATCATACTACAATTTGTTTCTAGGTAAGTGGGAGCAAAACTATTATAAAAACACAGAAAAAGAGAGAAAGATAAAAAGAAGAAAGAAAAAGGGGCTGGGGTGATAGCACAGCAGTAGGGTATTTGCCTTGCATGGAGCCAACCCAGGACAGACTGTGTTTTGAATCCTGACACACCATATGATCCCCCGAAGCAGTCAGGAGATATTTCTGAGCACAGAGCCAGGAGTAGCACCTGAGCACTGTCGGGTGTGACCCAAAAACAAAAAACAAACAAACAAAAACAAAAAACAAAAAGAAATAAAAGAGTACAACAGTGTGAAAATCATTGTTATCTTGAAATAAGGTCATTAAGTCATTACCAGAAGGTTTATTAAGCTCTTGTTGCTAGTTTATCATTCTATTAAAATTTTTTTGTTGAATATTATGTAACTTCAGATACCAATTGGCATCCAAATTCGTATGTTCCTACTGGGATGACTGTAATTGTTGGAGTTGTCTTACTTTCCTCTTCTAAATCCAGTAATTTGGAATTCTTCAGAAGTTATTTTTTTTAAAAATATGGTGAACTGGATGAGAGATAGTACCATGGGGAGGGTGTTTGCCTTGCATGGGGTTGATCCAGATTCAGATTTTGGCACCATATGGTTCCCCGAGGTCACCAGGAGTGATCCCTGAGAAGAGTCAGGAGTAAAACCTGAATATTACCAAGTGTAGCTCAAAAACAAAAACAAGACAAACTTGTGAACTACAAGCAATTCCTGGAACTTTTTAAATGGCTTCTGTTTATTTTCCTGGAGGAAATCTTGTAATGATCAGTGTGATTCTCTGCCTTTAATCTCTACTGATTGCATTTAAGCCCCAGTTTAATGGATTATTTGTTTGCTAGTTTTGGGGCCACACCCTGCAGTGCTCAGGGGTTTCTCCTGTTCTGCGCTCCGAAATCATCCCTGATAGACTTGGGGAACATATGAGATGCCGGGAATCAAACCTGGGTCTGTCCTGGGTCAGTTACGTGCAAGGCAAACATCCTACCACTGTGCTATCACTCCAGCTCTGTTATGCCCCAGTTTGGAGGTTAATCCCTGCTCCCATCCCTGCCCTATGCAGGGAGAAAGTTTATATATCTAATTTCTTTTTTGTCTTACCTGGGAACTTGGCTCATCTATAAAAAGCAAGGATCCAAACTAAAATTGAAATCTTAAAAATATTTTTTTAACTTTTAAAAACACTTGTCAGATATCAGCACTTCACAGTGGTCAGGATATCTCATACCTCTCTTATGCTTCCCACTGGTTACTGTAGATTTAAGGATTCTTTTGGAATTCTTTCAAATTTTTCAGGAAGCATACCTATTAAAGAAAGAGAAAAATAGGTTTATTGTTTTATTTGGAGGTGGGGGAGTATGGCCACACCAGTGATGCTTAGTGATTACTCCTGGCTCTATACTCAGAGATCATTTCTGATAGTGCTCAGGGGACCATGTGAGGTGCCAGGGGTTGGGCCTGGGTCCACCACATGCTAGGCAAGCACTTTACCCACTGTATTATCTCCCCAGCCCTAAAAGAAAAATAAATTAAAAGATTCTAGTGCCATAGTGGTAGCACAGTGGAAGGACATTTGCCTTGTACCTGCTGACCTAGGATGAATGTGGGTTTTGTTTTTGGGTCATAGCCAGTGTCCTATGTGATTCCTGGAGCCAGGAGCAATTGCTAAGCACAGAGCCAGGCGTAACCCCTAAGTGCTGCCGGTGTGCCCCCCCCCCCAAATTCTATGAGAATACCAGGAAAAAGCACCAAGGACTGGAGCTCATTCTCATATGTTGGACCCCAAGGTTTGATCCCCATTACCAAATGATCCCCAAACACTGTTAGGAGCAAATCTAAGCCCTGAGCCAGGATAACTTTCAAGCACATTAGGTGTGGCTCCAAAAACAAACCAACAAAATTCTCTAGGGCAAAGGAGATTGTTCAGTGGCCTTTGCAAGCACGATTTTAATCCCAGTGCTGTCCACAGGTACTTAGAGCAATCTCAACTCTACAGCTGGGAATGCCTGTACCACTAGTGTACCTTCTCCATTGAACACTGTAGCCAATTTTCAAGTACAGCCATTAAAGTCATGACACTTGGTGAGCATTTGTGTGAGTATCACAGCACTTTCCTCCAGTGGGCACTTGAACCAGAAGGTATGTAAGCACCACAACTAAATAAGCCTGAGCCTCAGCGGGTATGTGTGCAAACACTGCAAATATAACTATTTGGGGGAGGGACAGAGCAATAAAGCAGCAGGGAGAGTGCTTACCTTGAATGCACTTGACCTGGGTTCTACCTGCCACAGCATTCATATGTTCTCCCAAGCCCACAAGAAGTAATTTTGGAGTGTAGAGCCAGGAGTGACCCCTGAACATTGCTGAATGTGTCCTAAAGTCTTTTTTTTTTTTTTTAAGTATTCAGGGATAACAGGGAGATAGTTTAGACTTGAGAGACTTGGCATGTGCAAGGACCCAAATTTACTATTTTACCAACTGGTCTTGCTTAGTACCTCCAAGTGTGTCACTGGGGGTTCCCAGCACTTCTGGGTCCAAGTGGTGCCAATTGCTGAACCCTAGCATTGAACCATCTTTCCCTATAGGCAAAATTCTGTAAAGAGGGAGGGTGGGCTCCCTGAATACTGAGAACCCCCAAGTATACAACTAATAAAATAATAAAGTGTTAGACCCATTGTCATCACAACCATAATAAGGGCAAAGAAGAAAGGGAAATAGCTGCTTAAAAGCTTTTAAGAGCTTTTACCTCTAGACAGCTTAATAAATTGAGCACAGGTTTTGCCTTCGAGCTTGATTTCCAGAACCTCAGGATTCCCTGAGCACCATGAGGAGTGACTCTCAAGTACTACCAGGTGTCAAAGAATAGGAGGATGAAGAGAGAATTCAAATGCCAGACCACATTCCCAGAATGTCAAGGGTGTGGCCCCTATTAAAAATAGTCTAGGGGCCTGAGAGATAGCACAGCAGTAGGGTGTATGCCTTGCAAGCACTGGCCCAAGACCAATGGTAGTTTGAATTCCGGCATCCCATATGGTTCCCATGCCTGCCAGGAGTGATTTCTGAGCAGATAGCCAGGAGTAACCCCTGGACACCGCCGGATATGGCCCAAAAATTAAAAAAAAAATTAGTTTAGGGGCCAGAGCGACAGCACAGCGGTAAGGCGTTTGCCTTGCACACGGCCAATCCAGGATGAATGCAGGCTCGATCCCCTGTGTCCTATATGTTCCCCCTAGCCAGGAGCGATTTCTGAGCCCAAAGCCAGGTGTAATTCCTGAGCGTCACCTGATGTGACCCAAAAACAAAAACTAGTCTAAATCAATTTTATGAGGTCCCCACTTTACAATCCCTTAATACACATTTACTTTTTTTTGGAAAGCTTTTCTCTTTCCATACTACTCCATTTTTATTCAGACTGGACAAAACTGTGATTTTAAATAAAATTTTTTATTTTAATTTAAGCAAGTCTAATTTGGTAAAACTTAAGAGCCCTTAAATTTAGCCCTTAGCCCTTGAACTAATCTGAGGAAAATGCAAAGGCTTTCTCTTGAAGGCAGCTCTATTGAAATGAACGAAACTGTGAACAATCATAGGCTGACAGATTTAGAAACAGAGCAGGCCAGATATAGGTTGCTAAGTGAGGTTTATCTTATAAATTTTAATAAAAGGCTCTTCTATTTCCTCACTAAAATTCAGTGCCAATCAGGTTGACTAAACAAAATTTATAAATTCTGATGCTATCCCTTTTTTACAACTATAATTGTACTAGAAACTCTTAAAACTTCCTTTCGGCTCTTCAACAACTTCCTTTCTTTGCCTTCTACTTCCTATGGTCAAAAACATTAGAGAAATAAAACCATCATTGTACCACACAATTCTATCTGCATAACCATATATCAAATAGAAATAAAGTCTCCAGCAACTTCTCTGCTCTTTAGTCTTTGTGTTCATGTGACAATTGAAGTACAATGAAATGTAATGAAAACCATCAGGTTCCATCTTTCCATCTTCCCTTCCAAGAAGTGAAAAAATTAAAAATGTTTGAGCCTGACAGAGTCTAATGCTAGCTTCACCACTAGACAATTTGCACTATTTGGGCACTGTTCCTTCCCACCACTGAGTCTTAGTCTACTTCAAGGAATTCCTCTGAGGATCATATAAGACAGGGTTTACAAAAAGGGCTTTGTAATATTTAGCACACTGTTATGATTACCCCAGAGTGTGTGAAGTCCATTTGACTTTAATTAGTAGGCTTAATGCATTCTAAAACCTCATGAAGAACCTTCAGCCTTTTTCTGCCCATATATTGCTCAAGCCTAGATTACTGCCCAAGTGGAAGCGAAGGATAAATCTAATAATTTGAATTGGAGGAAGTTCTAGAGGGAAGCAATTTAAAATGTTAATAAAAAATTAAGGCTTAAACTGAAATATGCCCTTCTCTTTTGACCCAGGCACCAAACATGGTTGATTTTTCCTTCAAAAATAATTTCCACCTTTATTTTAATTCAATTTATTTTTAATTTAGTTTAAAGAACTGCAAGTTACAATGTTATTGATACATAATATTTCAGAAGCAATTCCACCACCAGTGTCAACTCAATGTTGACATGCCCCATCATCCCCTATCCCTCACCTCTACACACATGCCCTGCCTGCCACCTTGACAGGTACAAAGTTTAGTGGTTGCAGCTTAGATCTCATGTTTTGGTGTTGTTAAGTCTGTGCTTTGGATTTGTAGAGGAAGCCTCATACCCCAATTCTGGGGGGATTCTGGAGAACACTGGTTTGAAAGCAAGACCAACACAGGAAATAATTTGCACAGGTTAGAAAGATAAAATAGGTTCAGGAACTTCCACCATAAGCTAGCTACAAGCAGGCAAAAAGGCACCGGCAGGCAGACAGGCAAGCTGTGGAACCAAAACCACTGCAAGTCTCTCTGACCTGAGGTCTTTATTGGGAAGAGTAGGACAACTTCCATGGGTGGAGAACAGGTAAGAATAGCGCACCAATTCAGAGGTTATTAGCACCCAGGTGGGACAAGTACATGCAAATAAGAAATATCCTGGGGCTGGAGCAGTGGCACAGAGTAGGGCATTTGCCTTGCACAGGCTGATCCAGGACCAACTTCAGTTCTATCACTGGCATTCCATATTGTCTCCCAAGCCAGGAGCTATTTCTGAGCACATAGCCAGGAGTAACCCCTGAGCATCACCAGATGTGCCCCCCAAATAAGATATATCCTGGTTAATCAAACAACTCCCCCTTACTGATTTAATTAAAAATGCAGAAATGTGAGATAAAATGAAATAAATCATGTCTCAAAGTTCTCCATAAATGGTTAGAACTCCTACCTTGAGACAAAAATGTTTAGCATAGGCACAGTTAAATTTGGCAAAATAAAAAAAAAATACTTTAACCTAAGAGCGGGATGTCCTTACCCATGAAGCATCTGGTTATAATATCAACTACAGGCTTCAGGAAGTCTAAATCTGTCTAACTCAAGGTCTTTCTTCTGGGTTCTAGGAAAAGTTATCCTTATTGTGGTTGTTGCAGTCAGGCTTCTGTAATTAGAGATCTTAGGTTTTTCATAGGTTCTACGTTGATGTCAAAGTGTCATGAAGCATGTCCTGGTTTCAATTAACTATCAAGTGGCATGACATAAAAACCCACCCTGGATGCAAGTCATTGCTGTTTCTAAGCTGTCATCAGGGTGACATAGGAGCCCACCCTGGGCAAGTCTGTACTAGTTGTAGCTTAATTCCTGGTGATGGTGCAGAAACTGGTGTGAGTTTAGAAGATGGGACCCCAGGTTCAGGGTGAGAGACCAATGTCTGAGCAACTGAAGCCTAAATCAACTCATTTTGACAAATGTTCAGGTTTGAAGGCCCTCTGAAACATAAACATTTTGGATTCCCTATCCCTAATAGATAGAAACTTCTCTCTTACCTAAGATTTCCCCATTTTATTGTGCCTATGCAAAAAAAAGAAAAAAGAAAAAAAATAAAAGAAATAATACCAGAGATACTATTGGGGCATTGGAGGGCATGAATAACAAGCTAAGCAATCATTATTACATGGATCTAGGAACAACACAGTTACCAGGAGATACATATCTCCTAAATTTTTTTACTACAAGTCCATATAGGGACAAAAAAAGTACACATAAAGAAATATACATTGTAAAGAAATAAACCTAATATATACCCCTTATGTTTTTGAATAAGTCTAAGGGGATAGAAGCTAGAACACAGCTTCAGCTGGTGATTTTACTTTGTGGCAGTCTGGAAAATGGCTGGCTGAAATCAGTGCATCAGGATATGTCCTTTAACTGAGGCTCTCTCAAAAAGTCAAATTCAGTTCCTGGCAACAGTCCAGAGCAATGAGGGGTAGAAGGATTGGAAGGTGGAGAGATGCTCTGGGTCTTAAGGGGTATAGAGATGAGGGGATAAAAAAGGTTGAAAAGGAGAATAACAGGGTGGTGCAAGTGGTAAGGCCTTGCCCCCGGTATCCTAGGATGGACCACAGTTCTATCCTCCAGCATCTTATATGGTCTTCCAAGCAAGGAGTGATTTCTGAGTGCATAGCCAGGAGTAACGCCCGAGCATCACCAAGTGTGGCCCAAAAACCAAAAACCAAAAAAAAAAAAAGGGAGGATAACAAATATGTGATGAGAGAAGAAAGGGAAAGAAAGGAAAAGGATTTGTACAGTGGTAAGCAGGGAAAGGGGGAGGAGGAAGTGCTATATACAACATAGACAGACATACAGTATAGATGAACATTAGACTGACATAAAGGTGACCACACACAGACAAACACACACAGACTAGACATAGAAGATCAATTAATAGGATGTAGCTGTCAAACTGATCCAGCTAGAATGGGTCAAATCACTTAAAATAATAAAGCTGGCAAGTCAGATGGAAAAGAATTTTAATTCCTAGGAATTACTGTTAGTGAGAGTAAACTTGGGTATAAAGCTTCATAGGTTAGACTATGAAACAATGTTCTCAAAACAATCAATTTTTCCAAGTTCTTTTTGTAGCATGTCACAAATGCTTTTTCCAGAATTTACTAAATAATATTGTAATGGGTACTGTAAAAAGAGTCTACATCATTGAGTATTGTACTACAGGTCAAGAACATTCAGGTTCCTACATAAGTCAGTGAACAAAACATTAGGATATGATTGCAAATATGAAATATTAAAATTATGTTGTCAAAACATTTTAATGAGTGAGCACTGCAGCAATAATCTGTACCTTCTCCAAAGATATCTGTGGACAGAAACATTAGATCATTTTAGCAGGCACGATAAAATTGAAAATGATTAATTTAAGACATTGAATATTTATTAAGACATTTATATAATGAGCAATGTAATGAGAGTTTAATAGTACAAAGCACTATTATAGCTATACTACTCTCCCATGACACCAATATAATGGAAGATGCTTTCCATCTTTACACATTTTTTTTAAATTTGCTTTTAATCTCACACTGACACTTCTGCTTTGTAAGTTTTCACTGATATCATCCTCTCCCTTTTCTCTACCTGGTTACTAGATTCATACTCAATAGATCCCACTTACCCTATAACAGTTTCACTGCTGGCAGAATTCAATGGTTCCATTGTGTCTACACACCAAGTTCCAAGTCCTAGGAACACACAGTTCTTAGGGTTTAAATTTCCTTCCCAGTTTTGCCACTTTTGTTCCATCACTTTCTGTTCAAGTCAGTCTTATTATTTTTAAGTCTCTTGCTCCTTCTGCATACTGGCTTAATTTGTGTCTGCAAATACTTTCAACATAGTTGTTCTGTGTTCCAGGTGTGAATGTTTGCCACCTTTGATGATGTGGTTCTATTGTTTGTTGTTCGATTAACACTTCACCTCAGTGCTTCTCATGTGATCTCTGGTTTTTAAAACTTTACTCACATTCTCAGTCATTTTCTTTAAAGATTCTGAGAGAAATTATTTCTCTCATATGTGAAATATGAAGAAACAGAGTCCATGAACAATAAATGCTAAAAGGTATTGTAAATAAAGAACTGACAATTGGTCTTCGTAGGAAGCTTGTTTTCATGGGCTGTGACCATGAGGGCATAGGATAGGGAAGGGACTACAGCAATGGTAGAGTTAACTTGACAACTGGGAGAGAACTGAAAAATAGAAAATACATTAAATCCTAACAGTAACAAACTGTAAACCATAGTGCCAGAAATTTATTAATAAATAAAAAAATAAGGGGCCGGAACAACAGCACTATGGTAGAGCCTGACAGGCAGTTGACCCAAATTTGATTTCCAACATCTTATATAGTCTAGGAGTGATTGTTGTAAACAGAGCCAGGAGTAACCTCTGAGCACTACCAGGTGTGGCCTCCAAGACAAAAATAAAATAAAATGAAATAAAATAAAATAAAAATAAGTGTCTGTCAGAGAGACAGGCTAGTAGATGGGAGGGAAAGTTTTGGGCTCATTGGTGGAGGGAAGTGGGCATTGGCAAAGGATTTAATGTTGTAAAATTTTACACCTGAACCCAAATCATGAATAACTGTATAACTTATGGTGGCTAAATAAAAAATAAGCTTAAATTTAAAATTAGAAAGTAATCCTTTGAGGACTTGATTTTTTTATTAGCTTGAGTTTTATTAAGTTACTGAGTCACACGTTCACAAGAAGCTTCCTCTGGTTTTGAATTCTTGGAGATGCAAAGGCTGAGAGTGCACATTTTCTTTCCATGTGGCTTCAAGGAAACAAGTTTTCAGGCTATCTAGTGTGAGTATCTTGGGTTTTAGTGAAAATCAATTTTAACTTCTGCTATGTTCATCCTCTTGCACAGCTTTTATGTTAGTGCTCTGGTAGTGCTGTGAGAACATTTTGAAACAGTTTGATGCCTTGCCCTGTTCCATTTTAAAAATCTTAATAAAATTTCAAAGACAATTGAAACACTAAATCAATTAAAAAAATAAAGTCAGTATTCCAGGCAACAGTGCCACTACATTGCTTCCCAACGTCCCCATTGATGCCAAAGCATAGTAGCAGAGTCAGCCCTGGAGCCTGACCCCCTTAAGCCTGGTTTAGGTCAAAGGGCGTAGCCATGTGATCCTTTCTGATACTCCATGACATTTTCTTAAAAATTTCTTTCTCGGAAAGAGAGAAGAAAAATGTCTGCCCAGAAGCAGACAGAGAGGAAAAGTGAGGACATAGGTGGTGGGAAATGTGCAATGGTGAAGGGTGTTGGTGTTGTACATTGTATGACTGAAACTCAATCACGGACAACTTTGCAATTGTGGGGGAAAAGAACAACTGTATCATGAATAACTTTGTAACCACAGTGTTTAAATAAAGTAATTTAATTTTTTTTCTTTCTCTGGGTAAAAACAGAACCAGAAATTAATGCTTCAGTCAGATGCTGGCAAAGGCCCACACAGCAGCACACGGCTTCAGTGTCCCTTGCTGCCCTGCCCTCCCCTTCCCATACTTGATGAAATAAGAAATTTGCTCTCATTGTTTGAAAATTTAGCTCTACATTTTACAAAGTCTTGAAACAACATCAAGTGCCACAGGGGAGAGAGCTCAATGGACTGGCACTCACTCTTGGCATGCCAGAGGCCCCACTTGAATCCAACACTGTGTATCCTAAGCACCTTCAGATGTGCCCCCTCTCCCAAATAAACAGGAAAATCAAGCATTTTTAGAGTTTTAGAGACTTCTCAGAAAGAGTCTATGTCAATATTATTATGTCTTAAGAACACTTCTTGGATCATCCAACTAATTTTTCTGTCTTTTTCAATCTTGTCTACGCATTTCACTTTGTAAAGTTGCAAATGTCTTACCGTGTTTTCATAATGTTACAACCATCCCCTACATGCATTTTCACCCTCCTAATGCCTTGAGCCTCATCAAATCTCTCCTTTAAAGATCTAGACCAAGGCTCATTTCTTTGAAAACTTACCTTACTATTTCACCTTTCTCTCATTTCTTTCTCTTTCTCTCTGCATTTGAAATAAGAGAAACCTAGTTGTCATTTACCTACATTGTCATAATACCGTTATTAATTTTTGTTTGTTTGGGGGGGGGTCACACACACACCTGGTGGTGCTCAGGACTCTGTGCTCAGAAATCGCTACTGGCAAGCTCGGGGACCATATGGGATGCCAGGATTGTAAACAATGCATGCCTATATTGCTTATGGCCCCTGTTATATACTATCCCTCCTCACACACACACACACACACACACACACACACACCACACACACACCACACACACCACACACACCATTCAAAACTCCTTCTATCCTCTCACCCCCTCGATTCTGGTCCATTATCTCTACCTATTTTAACCCTCTTTACCCTCAGTTCTTAACTCCTTAGGAACTAAGAATGTCCCCTGCCCCAGTTAGCTGTCACTCAGCTCCCAAGCAAAAGGACACCCTCTCAGTCCCACATCTCTCGCCCTGGCAAGAAGTTGTAGCCACTACTTCTGCTGACTCACTCTAAGTGGCTCTTTTCCTCCCATCCCGCTCAATGTGTACTATTGCTTTGTTACCAGATTCAGCTTCAGAGGGACCCCCAGCTCTCAAGGACCACTACCTGATTCCTTTTACTGCTGCAAACATTATCAGACTCAATAAGGCCACGATGTGGGATGAAAATGTGCTCTGGATCTTATCCCCCACCCACCCCACGACTATCTCAAAGACTTAATACAGATATTCTATATCTTTCTGTTGAATGTTAATTTCCTTAATAGTTGTAACTTTTAGTATGTTTATTTACAAATTTAGAAGTAGCCTCCTTCACCCCCCTGTTTTGTTGTGTGTGTGTGTGTGTGTGTGTGTGTGTGTGTGTGTGTGTGTTTTGCTTGTTTTGGTTCTGCTTAGTAAGAAATTCTAGTAGAAAAGTCTTGCTTGGAATAAGAGCTGAGATTAAAACCAGGGCACAGAGATTGTATAGCTTGTCATTTTTACCCCCAAATGCGCCAATATTATAATATGACATTGTTTCTTTTTTTTGCATAGGCACACTAAAATGGGGAAATCTTATGTATAGAAACAGGTTTTTATCTAATAGGGATAAAAACCCATACATTTTATAATATATGGCACCTTCCACCCTGAATAATTGTCATGGGAACTTGACTTAAACCTCCCTGGGATTGAATATCAACCGTCCAACCCCAAGCCTCAGATTCCAACTTTAGAACTGTCATAGTTCCCTGCAGCAGCAACAGCAATCAAACTCCCCCCGAGGGAGTTCCTAATACCAATACTGCTCAGCCACCAATTTGTGCCAGGGTAGGTTCATACAACACCCTAATGATAAAGAAACAGCAACAACTTGATCTAAGGACAAATTGCCCAACCTCATCACCTAACTGGTGAGATGAAATCAGAAGAGACTCTGTTTTAGGATCTGTGCAAAAAACAAGATCACTAAATACAGAAGACTGACTTTGACAACCACTACTGAGCAGAACTTTTACTAGGACCATAAAGAAAGACTCTATCCTAGACTTCATCCTAAAATCTGTGTAAAAACCAAGATCTCTAATTACAGAGGACTGACTTTGACAACCGTGACTGAGCAGAATGTTTCCTAGCACGATAAAGAAAGACCTTGGAGTTTGATAATGAAAATGTCCAGAGCCTGTAGTCAGTCTCATGACAGTATGATTCAATGGGTTTCTTTAAAAAAAAAAAAAACTACCGGGAGGAGAGGAGAAAAGGGACAGATAGGTTTTGGGGAAGTAACATGGGAACATAAATGAGAGATTTGGAATACATAGGTGGTGCTAAAGAAACAGTGTACAATAAAATCATGAAAACAATTAGCAGAGAGGATGGGGAGGGTCATGGGCACTTTAATGGTGGGAGTGGTTAGTACTTTATACATCAGTACTAGAAACTTAAACACTATTGTTAACCCTATTATCTGAAATATGATAATGTAAAAAGAAATGGAAAAAAACCCCCACAAACCAAAAACGTTACAGAATGGGAATGTGTTCAATGGTAGAAAGTAGGCTTTTTATATGTGATGTGAGGTACTATATTCAATACTAGAATTTCTAAAGAAGAATAAAGTGATGTGCAGGGCACCCTGTCAATACTTGTTAGGTCAAACAGTCTGAAACCTAACAAGAATATCCTATCTCTGAAAAGATAAATGGAAGAAAGTGGTCTAGTAGATATATATATATGTATATATATACATATATACACATATATATACATATATACACATATACAGATATGTATATGTATATGTATAGATAGATAGATAGATAGATAGATAGGTCACTCCATCCTCAGAAAACTAGATGCACATTATTCCCCATGCAAATGGGTCATTCTCTAGGATACTCTACATGCTGGACTATAAAACATATCTCCATAAAATCAAGAGAAAAGAAACTATTCAGACTTCCTTCTAAGATCACAATGCATTGAAATTAAAAGTAAACTACAAAGGGGCACAGATGAAAAACTTTAATACCTGGAAATTAAACAGCTCACTACTGAAAAGCCAATGGGCCAGAGATAAAATCAAAGAGGACATCAGAATATTCATGAAAACAAATGTGAATGAAGCCACAAATGATCAGAATTTGGGCTCAGAGAGATAGCACAGCGGCGTTTGCCTTGCAAGCAGCCGATCCAGGACCAAAGGTGGTTAGTTCAAATCCCGGTGTCCCATATGGTCCCCCGTGCCTGCAAGGAGCTATTTCTGATGTGTGGCCCAAACCCCCCCCCAATAAAAAAAAGATCAGAATTTGTGGGAACAGTAAAAAGCAGTAATAAAAGGAAAATATATAGCTTTGCAAGCACACATCAGGAAGGAAAAAGGGGCCTACCTAAATAGCTTAATGACACAGCATATAAAATTAGTAAATGATCAACAAAAACACCAAAAATAGGTAGGCAGAAGGAAAAAACAAAGATTAGAGCAGAAACTAATGAAGTGAAAATCCAGAAAACAATTTGAAAGATCAATGAAAGCAAAAATTGGTCCTTTGAAAAAATAAACATGATCAATAAACCACTAGCAAAACTCACAAAGAAATGAAGAGAGAGAAACCTAGTAAAATGAATTAGAAATGAAAAGAGTGAGATAACTTCAGATGCTACAAAGATTTAAAATTAATCAGAGACTACTATGAAAAACTCAATGATACAAAACATTAGAACCTAGAAGAAATGGATAAATTATATTTTCTTTTTGATTTTTGGGCCACACCCGGCGGTGCTCAGGGGTTACTCCTGGCTGTCTGCTCAGAAATAGCTCCTGGCAGGCATGAGGGACCATATGGGACACTAGGATTCGAATCAACCACCTTTGGTCCTGGATCAGCTGCTTGCAAGGCAAATGCTGCTGTGCTATCTCTCCGGGCCCTTTTTGCTTTTTCCTTTTTTTTAATTAATTAATTTTTTTGGGGGGTCACACCCGGCAGTGCTCAGGGGTTACTCCTGATTGTCTGCTCAGAAATAGCTCCTGGCAGGCACGGGGGACCATACGGGACACCGGGATTTGAACCAACTACCTTCGGTCCTGGATCGGCTGCTTGCAAGGCAAACACTGCTGTGCTATCTTCTGGGCCCAAGAAATGGATAAATTTGTGGATTTTTTTGTTTTGTTTTGTTTTGTTTTTTATTTTTGGGGCCACACCCAATTGATGCTCAGGGGTTAATCCTGGCCAAGCGCTCAGAAATTGCCCCTGGCTTGGGTGGACCATATAGGACGCCGGGGGGGATTGAACCGCGGTCCTTCCTTGGCTAGTGCTTGCAAGGCAGACACCTTACCTCTAGCACCACCTCACCGGCCCCAAATTTGTGGATTTTTATAATCTTCCATGATTAAATCAAGATGATATAGCATTTCTAAACAGACCCATCACTATTGAGAAAATTAAGATGGTAATCAAAAAGTCTTCCTCAAAACAAAAGCCCAGACCCAGATGGGTTCATTAACAAATTCTTTCAATCCTTTCAAGAGGAACTACTACCAATCCTTTTCAGGCCCAATTTAGGTAATAGAAGAAACAGAAACACTCCCAAATAGTTTTTATGATGCTAACATTACTCTCATACCAAAACTAGACAGAGATGCTCCCCCCCTCAAAAAAAAATACAAACTACAGGCCAATACCCCTGATGAATACAGATGCAAAGATCCTCAACAAAATCCTACAATTAGGATCCAACACCACAACCAAGTATATTTCATTCCAAAATGCAAGGATGGTTTAACATACATAAATCAATCAACATGATACATCATATCAACAAAATAAAAATAAAACTATATGGTAATATCAATAAATGCAGAGAAAGTATTTGATAAGGTCCAACACCCTTTCATGGTTAAAAAAACTCTTAACAAGTTGGGAATGAAAGGATCTTTTCTCAACATAGACAAAGCCTTTTACCACAAGACTATGGCAAATATTATACTCAATAAAGACAAAAGCCTTTTCTCTAAAATATGGTTCAAGACAAGGCTGTCCCCTCTTACCATTCCTACTTAACATAGTACTGGAAGTACGTGTCATAGCAATTAGGCAAGAAAAAGAGCATCCAGATAGGAAGAAAGAAGTCAAGCCCTCACTGTTTGCAGATAGCATGATACTATATTTAGAAAACCCTAATAACTCTACCAAAAAGCTTCTAGAAACAATAGTTATATAGCAAAATGGCAGGCTACAAAATTAACTCACAAATATCAATGGCCTTCTTATACACAAATAATTATAGAGAAGAAATGGCTCTTAAAAATATCCCATTCACAATGGTGCCACAGAAACTCAAATACCTTGGAGTCAACATAACTAAAAAGGTGAAGGACCTATACAAAGAAAACTACAAATCCTGCTTTAAGAAATAAAAGAGGACACAAGGAAATGGAGACATGCACCCTGCTCATGAATTGGGAGGATTAACATAATTAAAATGGTAATCTCCTCAATGCATTGTACAGATTTAATATAATTCTTCTCTAAGGATACCCATGATGTTCTTCAAAGATGTGGAACAAACACTGCTGACTTTCACCTGGAACAATAAACACCCAAAAATAGCTTAAGCAGCTCTTAGGAAAAAGAAGATGGGAGCATCAATTTCTCTAAGTTTAAATTGTACTACAAAGCAATGGTTATTAAAACAGCATGGTATTGTAATAGACACTCAGATCAATAGAATAGACTTGAGTATTCAGGAAATGTTCCCCAGACGTACAATCAATTAATAAATTTGATAAAGGGGCAAGAAATGCAAAATGAAACAAAGAAAGCTTCTTCAACAAATGTTGTTGGGAGAACTTGTCAGCCACATGTAAAAAAGCACACTCAGACCTCCATCTAACACCATGCACAAAAGCCAAATCTAAATAAAGTCTTTGATATTAGACCCAGAATCATAAGATTATAGAACATCAGTTAGGTAAAATATTCCATGATATTGAGACTAAAGGCATCTTCAAGGAGGAAACGTCATTGTCCAAACAAGTGGAAGCATAGATAAACACATGGGACTATATTAAACTGAGAAGCTTTTGCACTTCAAAGTAATATTCACTAGAATATGAAGACTACCACAGAATGGGAGAAACTATTCACCCAATACCCGTCAGATAAGAGGCTAATATCTAAGATATACAAGGTACTGACAGAACTTAAGAAAAAAAATCTAACTTCATCAAAAAAATTGTTACAGACACTTCCTCAAAGAAGAAATACATGGGGCTAGAGAGATAGCAAAGCAGTAGGGCATTTGCCTTGCATGCAGTTGATCGAGGACAGCAGTGGTTCAAATCCCGGCATCCCATATGGTCCCCCGAGAATGCAGTTTCTGAACGATTTCTGAGAGCAGAGCCAGGAATAACCACTGAGCACTGACAGGTGTGACCCAATAACAAAAAAAAAAAAAAGAAATACAGATGTCCAAAAGGCACATGAAAAAAATGCTCCACATCATTAAGCATAATGAAGATGCAAATAAAAACAATGAGATATCATCTCACAAACCAGAGACTGGCAGACATCACACACACACACACACACACACACACACACACACACACACACACACACACGAGAGAGAGAGAGAGAGAGAGAGAACAATCAGTGCTGGCAGGGAATTGGGGACAAAGGAACTATTAACTATCATTCATGGCATGGCTGGTGGGAATGTTGTCTAGTTCAGCCTTCCTGAAAAACAATATGGAAATTCCTCAAAAAATTGGACATTAAGCTCCCTTATGATCCAGCATATCACTCTTAGTGATATACCCTAGGAACACAAAAACACAATACAAAAATGCCCTTTGAATGCTTATGTTCATTGAAGCACTATTTACAATCTCAGAATATTGAAACAACTCAAATGCCCAACAACAGATGAGTGGCTAAAGAAACTGTCCACACTAGAATCCTATGCAGCTGTCAGGAAAAATGCAATTTTCCTATACCTGGATGGAAAAAGTGAAATAAGTGAGTGAAATAAGTTATTGGAGAGAGATAGACACGAAATAGTTTCACTCATCTATGGAATTTAAGAAAAATGAAAGATACTGGTAATAATACCCAGAGAAAATAGAGATGAGGTTTAGAAGGACTAGCCCATGATTTGAAGCTTACCACAAAGATTGGTGAGTGCAGTAAGAGAAATAACTATGCTAAAATTATCGTGACAATGGTATAGTGAATTAGAGAAATTGAATGTCTGTCTTGAAAATAGGCAGGGATTAAAGTAGGAGGGGGATGGTGGGCATTGGTTGCAGGAAGGTTGAATTAGTGAAGGGGTATACATTTTTTTTCTGAAATCTAACTACATACATGATTGTAATCACGGTGCTTAAATCAAGAAATTATTAAAAAAGAACTAATTACAAAAAATAGAGGGTTAATCTATAAAGGTCAATCTATAAGTCAATAAGGCACCTACAAAGCTCAGCAACCAAAAATCTAATAACCCCATTAAAGAGAGAAAAGAGATGGAGAGGCTTTTCCATGAAGAAGATATATGGGTGGATAATGAGTGTATGAAAAATGTTATTATTACTTTATATCAGGGAAATACAAATCACAACAACAATGACATATCAATCACACCACTGAAACTAATACATATGCATAGATATATTAAGCAACAACTGTTGACAGGGTGTGATGAAACAGGAACCATTATTCACTGTTGGTGGGAAAGTCACCTGGGTTAGCCTTTATGGGAAATAATATGATGATTTCTCCAAAAAAGTAAGAAAAGCGCTCCTATTTGATGCAGCTAACCCACTGTTAGAAATCTCATTCCCAAAAAGAAAAACATTAGAGAGAAGATATGTGCATATCTATTTCACTCATTTTTGTCAGGCACTTGGGTATCTTCCAGATTCTGGCTATTGTTGGGGCCGGAAAGATAGCATGGAGGTAAAGCGTTTGCCTTGCATGCAGAAGGTCAGTGGTTAGAATTCCGGCATCTCATATGGACCCCTGAGCCTGCCAAGAGCGATCTCTGAGCATAGAGCCAGGAGTAACCCGTGAGCATTGCTGGATGTGACCAAAAACAAAACAAAACAAACAAAAACAAATTCTGGCTATTGTAAATAGTTCTGTGATAAACATAGAAGTGCAGAGGATATTTTTTACTGTGTTTTTGTGTTCATAAGATATATCCGTAGGAGCAATATTGCTGGATTACATGGGTGCTCAATTTCTCAATTTCTCAGTTTCCTCAATTTTGAAGAATATACATATTATTTTCCAAAAAGACTTGACTGGCCAGCATTCTCACCAGCAGTGAATGAGAGTTCCTTTCTCCCCACATCCACACCAGCACTAATTGATTATTCTTGTTCTTTGTGATGTACGCCAACTGGTAGGACATGATACCACATTATTGTTTTTATTTGAAGCTCCCTGATGGTTAGTGATGTGGAGCACTTTTTCATGTTTTTCATGTTTCTTTTGGCCACCTGCATTTCTTCTTTGAGAAAAATGTCTGTTTATTTTTTCTCTCCTTTTTTGGATGGGCTTAGATTTTTTTTTCTTGATAAGTTCTAACAGTGCCTTGTATACCTTGGATATTAAGTCTTTATCAGATGGATATTGGGTGAATAATTTCTGCTATTCCAGGTATGTTGTTTGTATCCTGGTCATCATTTTGTTTGAGGTGAAGAAGCTTCTTAGTTTAATGTAGTTCAATTTTTTTAATCTTTGCTTTAGTTTGCTCTTTCAGTGTTGTTTCACCCTTAAAGTTGTCATGGAGTGTTCTACCTATATTTTTCTCTATGTACCATGAGTTTCATTTCTGATATCAAGGTCATTAATCTATTTTGATTCAACTTTTGTGCATAGTGTTAAAGAGAGGTCTGAGTTTACTCTCTGCATTTATTTGACTAGTTTTTCCAAACAACTCAAGTGCCTGGCAAACTCTGGAGGAGAAAGCGGGCCAAACTCCTGCTCTACAGAAGCCCCATCTACTGCATTCATCACTCATAATCGCCACTTTGCCTATGGCCCTGCTTCACTACTCTTCTATGATTTTCTGCAAAGACACCAATCTGATCAAACTCCAGGTATGCTGGTATTTAGGCTGATATTACTAGGTCTTTTTTAGGAATGAGTGCAGCGCACACTTTTTCATTCTGCTACTTTCATGAGACTTGGCAGTTGAGAACATGCCTACAAAAGCCACAGCATCAGTAATAGTGCTCTGATTTCCAAGACTATGTGTCATTTGTTTGATGTTGTCGTCCTCATAGAAACACATCAATTTAGATGCCAGTGTGGAGCTGAGGTCACTTAATGTTTGTAAACAAATAAAATAAATGGTTAGCTAGCAGCAAAAACTTACTAAATCTTCTGTCAATGCTTTAATGATCTCATTGGATATATATATTGATTTTCACAAATTTGCTTGTTACTGTACTTCCTTTTTAAAAATTTTTTCTTTTAAAATTTTTATTTGATTTTTATTCTTTTAAAAATAAGTTTACTCTCACTTATCTGGAAACAAATGTAAAATGATCAACTATGTGATATACATTCTTTACTTGTTGTTTTTTTGGGGGGGCACACCTGGTAATGCTCAGAGGTTACTCCTGGCTATGCGCTCAGAAATCGCTCCTGGCTTGGGGATGCTGAGGGATCGAATGAAGTCCGTCCTCGGTCAGCCACGTGCAAGGCAAACACCCTACTGCTGCACCATCGCTCCAGCCCCACATTCTTTAAGTAAAAAAACTATAAACCATGTTGTTAATAGAAGAATGCATATATTCTAGAAATTAGGAGAATGTATTTGAAAATACTCTAATTGAAAGGATTCTACGTTTAATGCAATGTATATCTATTCAATTTTAATTGTGCTGCTGGTTCAATGCTAGGGTCTGAGGGTGTGTACTGCTGCTTTGGTCCTGTGGTACCAGAAAACCCAAGCTACTTCTAGTGGTGCTCATGGTCTTCCAGGGGCACATGTTGCGATATTCAAGAAGCAAGCTAGGGACTGTGCATATGCATGAGTCTGACAAATGCAAGGCATTACCCCCTAACTCCTGTACTAAATTCACAATCCTGTCCCATACTTCACAATGTTAGGATTAATTTTAATTACAATTAAAAATTGAAACACAGGCCCGGAGAGATAGCACAGCGGCATTTGCCTTGCAAGCAGCCGATCCAGGACCATAGGTGGTTGGTTCGAATCCCGGTGTCCCATATGGTCCCCCGTGCCTGCCAGGAGCTATTTATGAGCAGACAGCCAGGAGTAACCCCTGAGCACCGCCGGGTGTGACCCAAAAACCAAAAAAAAAATTGAAACACAAGGGGCTGGAGCGGTGGCGCAAATGGTAAGGCATCTGCCTTGTCCACACTAGCCTAGGCCAGACCGAGGTTTGATCCCCGGCCTCCCATACGGTCCCCCAAGCCAGGAGCAATTTCTTCTCTCTTTTTTTTTAATCCCAACCCCACCAGAAGCAATTTCTGAGTGCATAGCCAGGAATGGCCCCTGAGCATCACCGGGTGTGACCCCAAAATATTGAATTTCAAAGATTTCCAAGACTATCTGATTTCTCTAGAATCAACTCAAAGTAAGCTGTGTCCTTGCTACTATAATATGTGCGAAAATATGTTAAATACAAAATAGACAGGCTTATTCTTCCCACAGATATATTTGCTCTCACTATTCACAGAAGAGAAATGTAAGATATATGAAAAACAAAACTGACATAATTATCACAAAGTGAGTATCCAAGTGAGACATATGCTCTTGGAATTGAGAGATTCTATGAAAGTCAGTTTCAAGTGATGATTCTAAAAGCACTTTTCAAATTTGTGCCTTGTCATTGAAAAAAGAGGCACTCTGAATTTGCCAACAAAATATCTCTCCAATGTTGGTTCTTAACTGTGATCACTCAGAGTGTTCTACACAATGAATGTTGAGTTTTCAGTAATCAGAGCTATAAGTAGTCAAATGCAAAAAGCATTTTTGGCCTATGATGTAGGTGGGTTTCCACAGACTCTATTAGGCCTGCATTTTGCTAGCTCTGCTCATGCATTTCTTCTCTGAAAGTTTTAGAAGTAGGTAGAGACTGAAATTGTGATAGATTCATGTGACTCCAGGTGTGATGAGATACAAAAAAAAATCATCAAGCTTTGGACTTTTGGAGACTTTGGGGTCTTTAGAGAAAAAATCTTTTATTTATACTTTGTGTTACTTATATCTTGCTATTAATTTTTAAAATAACATGCCATAAGCCCCCCTCCTAACGTTTTTCTATAACAAAAATCAGGCAATGTTTGTTAAGTCTGAATCAGATGCTGTTTGCGGTTTTAGGAATACAAAGAGGGTTTTCTTTGAACAGAAGTTATATGAAATTACTTGGAAACTATTGACAGATATATTCATAGCTAGTTTGCTGAAACCTCTTTGGCTTGAAACTGAGGTAGATAAGTAGATAGGAGCAGGGACCTGGAAATGAGTTTTTGGGAAATCATAAAACCAAGATGAAGAAGTTACTGTCAGTTGTGCTAAAGTAGTGAAAAATCACTATGGCCCTCACTTTGTAAGCACATTGTGGAACTGAGGACTGATAAAACTCTTACCAGTGCCAGACTGGCCAGAGAAGGCTGGACTCTCTAGAGAGAAGATCCAGCAGGACAAAGATTTGTGATAAGAACATGAAGGTGGACACCAAAAGCTCCAACATCTTCCCCTTGACAATGCTATATAAAATGACTCTTACCAATGTAGATATGGTAGATATGGCCCCAAATTGTAACCAGTTTGGTATAAAACCAACTGCAAAGGCAAAAGGTCCACTTCTCCATCCTGGGGATGTCCCATATTTCATGAAAGCCATAACCTTTCAGCTCTCCGCTCTAAAGATACCTGTGTTTTCTTGAATGTGTTTCTTCTTTTTGTCATCCTATCTCTTCCTCCTCCTCCTTCTTTGCCCCCACCATCTCTGCTCTGCCTCTTCCTCTTTCTCCTTCTCCCCCTCCTTCTTCCTCTTTATTTCTCTTCTTTCTCTTTTTTTAGTTTTCTTTTCCTTTTCCTCATTCCTTTTTTCCTCCTCCCCCTCTTCCTCCTCCTCTTCTTTTTCTTCTTTTTGTTTCTTCTCTTCCTCTTCTCTCCCCACTCCCTCCCCACATAATCTCTAAACTTTTATTTTACTATTAGTTCTCCATCTGAAATTCCTTTCTGTGAGGAAAGGCTATGAACCTGGAAAGCATGGATAAAACTAAGAATAAATTTCCTTTCCCTTTCTCCAGCCTGGGGAATATAATTTTTCTTGCAGGACAGAATAAGTGGAACCCAGGTAAGCCTTGGTGAAGTTAGTGAGACCTCAGGTCTGCATCTATACTGTACCTCAAAGGTACTCAGAGAAGTCTCTGATAGTCTAAGTTTTCCAGGTACTTTCCCAAGACAGGCATGTAGAGAAGAAAGTGTAGAAGCCTTTCTCAATGCTATAAACACTATTTTCCACACTTCACATAGTCTCCCACAACAAAATCATAAAAACTATGATTGAAGAGGACTTAAATTATCAAAGATTTCTATGGGCTCAGCAAAATTAAGAGTACAGAAGTGGGTCTCTGAAGGCTTGATCCAGAAGCTGACCCTTGCTTCTAAGGCCTTTGCTTCTTTCCAATAATAGGGCTTCTTTATGCTTCATCCTTGGCTCAATTCTTCTTAAAAGCTTTAGCTGACCACTACCAGATTTTAAAGTAATAGGCAACTGTACACATCCAACAACAAAGAGGGATTTTGTTACCAGTTCCCTAAAAGTATAATGAGAGCAATGCTGCATGTGCCACCTGGGTTTTATGAACCCATCTTCCACCATGAAGATATCTCTGTGCTGAGAGATAAAATGCACACTTGAATTAACCTCTAGGTCAAATGTCAACTCAGGGGTGGGGAAAGAGGTAAATTTACCAAAAAACATGTGTTAAAGATATCATAATAATAAGACTGCTATAAGAGGGGATGGCATGGAGGGCAGAGGACTACCATATCTACATTGGTAATACTTCCAACAGAAGTATTATCACCTGGGATCAGAATATGAAAAGCATTTAGTACCTGCTGAGGAAATAAGACCTTCCTAAGTGGCAGGCTAGACATGGCATAAGGACAATAGTGGAGGGTCTTGGCATTCTGGAAATGGTGAAGGTATAACAACTTCATATAAGTTCATAAATATTAACATGATTGTAAACATGTTATATGAAGTATAATAAAAATTTTTAAGAAATCTTCACCTTTAAACATGAGGAAATAAATTGTTAAAACAAATTTGTAACATAAGTCAGGTGGATTTAATAGTGTCAAAGAATACTTTTTTAAAGCCCCAAACATGATGCTCATAAATATAGAATGTGTGCACATCAATTTTTTTGTTTAATTTATTAATTAAGGTATGCCTAGTCAAAATGGGTAAGCTGGTTTGAAGAGCATTTTATGGATTGGGGTTTATTGAGCTAAGGGAGTGATCATACCAAACTGATCTCAAACTCAGTAATGTATTTGCTATAATAAAATCATACTTTTGAAGGTTGCTTTCCTACCTAAGAGAAATAACATGTATTACTACTATACAGGACACAAATATATAAGGTAATATTTAACAACACAATGTCTGAGTCTTAGTTCAGAGTAACAAGAAAGCAAAATAGTATTAGAGTTTATAAACACAAATAATTCAAATATCCTTAATTATATCCCAGAATATCTCCATATGATATCAAAAAATAGTCAAGAAGTAGAGGAGATAAAACTCACAGAGATGAGTGCATGTACACATAAGATATTGAATTCAAGTTTTGTCTCAGGTTCTATGTTGCTCTGTTGCCCAGTGTGGCTTCGGAGGCCCCAGTACTGCTTGCATATGCCGAGTCCTTCACTGTTAGATCTTTTCAATGCACTCCCCTGACTTCAATCCCCACCAAATAAAAAAGGTCATCATCTTCTGAGCCTTATCTCTCATATGGGATATTTTTCTCAATATGAAACAATTTAAGACTTTAGATTAAAATGTCATAGTTTCAGTATGTCAGTGATTACGCTAATTGTAATCAACTTTAAGGTAGTTAAAGGAAACTTCAGGGCATCTGCTCAAGAGAACTGGGACTGTTTGATTGATTCCTAAAATGGGAGGTAATTGAATTTAGATACTCTATTAGATGGAAAGGTCATGAGCTTCCATCAGATTAGAAAAAAAATCAAGTGAGTGAAGTCAGCAGAAATGAGAAAGCTCAGGGGCCGTCTGTATCAAAAAACAAATTTTACCAGATGATTCTTTTTAAAGGAACAGAAGGAAAAACAGACCTATTTCAACACTGCTGCCAAGGAGACATCAATCTAGAATTATCTCAGGCTTCTCATTCCATGAAGTGTTTGGTTTAAAGGAAAGCATTTTATACATTCAATTTTTAAGTATATAAAGGTAAGCTAAGTTTCCACTCACATTTTCTGATAGCAGATTTACTGAGAAAACTGGACCATTTGGTGTTTAAAATTGGAAATATTTAAAATAAACACTTGGCATCCTGTCTGACTGCTGTGATTGATATGTTAAATTATTCTTAGGTGTAACACATTCATGTTTAAGATTAATTTTGTAGAAATAACTTAATTTTTTATTAAAAATATGCTGATAAATATTAAAAAACTATCATCCATATTTACAAAGGGGACAGTGAATTTTTCACCCATTTGCTAGTGGGAAAATCCTGACTGGAGCAGTCTTGCACATCAGTTAAGAGGAAATTTTCAAATCACTCTGCAATTTCACTTCTAAGCATCTACTACAAGGGCACCAAAACTCTATTTAGAAAAGATATTTGCACTTTTGTCTTCATTTACAATAGCCTGAATATGAAAACAACTCAAATGTTCAAGATCAGATGACTGGATAAACAAACAATGGTACATAAACACAAAGGAGTATTACTGTTATAATAAAAAATAAAATTTGCTGCCATGTGAATGGAGCTGGAGAGAATCATGCTCAGTAAAGTTTGTCAGAAGGAGAGGGACAGGCACAGACTGATATCTCATATATAATATAAAGATATAAAATAAGGGATTATCAAATGCCCAAAGGTAATAGAAACTGAGAATTTGTCTTTAGCAGGAAGCTTACCACGGGGTAGATTGGGACTGAAGAACTCTGGGACAATGTGAAGAGAAGGGACACTGGGGAGGTGGGGCTAATGCTGGAATAGTTCATGTATGAAACCCTATTAGTAGTTTATAAGTCATGGTACACAAAATTAAAAAAAATTAGAAAGAGGGAATGTTTGGGTTTGTTTTGTTTTGGGGTCACAACCAAAATGCTCAGAGTTTACTCCTGTTTCTGCATTCAGGGATCAATCCTGGTGGGCTCAGGGACTATATGGCATGTCAAGGTTCAAACCAGGGTTTGCAGCTACATGGAAAGCACCCTGTCCACCATATTATATCTCTGGCCCTTTTTTTGGTTTTTGATTTTGTTTTTAAAAGATGGAATGTTTAAAGGGGGAATAACATCTCAAGTGCCAGGAGCATGTATTCCCAAGGCATCCAGCTGTAGAATTTTGTTTTCTGGTTGTTGGTCTGAATAATGAGATTGGTATCTTGCTTTTTTGCTTCTTTGTTTTATTTGTTTATTTGTTTGGGCCACCCCTGGGGCACTGGGGCAACGCTCACGATCTACTCCTTGCTTTGCACTCAGGAATTCTGGTGGTGCTCTGGAGACCATATGGCATGCTAGGGATTGAACCTGGGTTATCTGTCTGCAAGGCAATCAATCATTCCAGCCCTGCTGGCACCTTGGTCCTCTAAGGCAGTGTTCACCAAAGTTTATTTAACATAAGGATAGCATTCATATCAAGGGAAATATATGTTTTGTGGCTCTGCATCTGGAGTTGCAATTCTGAACACCACCCTGGGGAAGTCAACCCAGGTCAAAGAATCATGGGGAACTTTCAGAGACACCATCAACAAGGGGAGAGTGGTGGTGGTTTTTGGTGGCGGCGGCGGCGGCGGCGGCGGTGGTGGTGGAGAGACATTACAAGGGATGATGAGAAAACTAGGCTAATGAGAATCTAAGTCTTGGAAATATTGGAAGATTCTCATAATAGCTACCGACCAGGTTTATTTCCTCCAGAATAAGAATAGAATGTTCAGGCATTAAGAGAAAGTTTACAATAACAAAAATGTATCCGGAGGTATGTTTTATCTGCAAATAAACATAAAGCATGAGGCTAGAGTGATATTACAGCAGATAGGGCCTTTGAATTTCATACAACTGACCCAGGTTTGATCCCTGGAAGCCTCTATGGTCTGCCAAGCCTGCCAGGAGTAATTTCT
The DNA here is from genome assembly GCF_024139225.1 of Suncus etruscus. Classification (NCBI taxonomy): domain Eukaryota; kingdom Metazoa; phylum Chordata; class Mammalia; order Eulipotyphla; family Soricidae; genus Suncus; species Suncus etruscus. The sequence goes on from NC_064851.1 coordinate 48,595,190, forward strand.
GAGCACAGAGTTAGGAGTAACCCCTGAGAGCCGCTGGGTGTGGCCCCAAAACACACACAAACAAAAATAAAGCAATAATCCAATTAAAAGGACCCCCCCCACAAGCACAATGAGAAAGAAAATACACATTTTTTTTTTTTTTTTTTTTTTTTTTTTTTTTTGGTTTTTGGGCCACACCCGGTGACGCTCAGGGGTTACTCCTGGCTATGCGCTCAGAAGTCGCTCCTGGCTTGGGGGACCATATGGGACGCCGGGGGATCGAACCGCGGTCCGTCCTAGGCTAGCGCAGGTAAGGCAGGCACCTTACCTTTAGCGCCACCGCCCGGCCCCTGAAAATACACATTTTTTAAAATATTCTTGCTTCTTCTGAAAGTTTTATTTAATTGTATTTACTTGCTTTATTGGATACTCTTAAATTCTTTTGTGTTTATTTTGAGGCCACACCCAGTAGTGTTCAGGGGTTACTCTTGACTCTGCACTCAGGGGTCATTCCTGGTGGTATATCCCATATGATCATATGGGATGCCAGAGATCGAATCCTGATGGCCCCCTGCAAGGTAAATCCCTCCCCACTGTGCTATCATTCCGGCTCCTGAAATTATTTTGTTTGTTTTGGATTTTGGTTTTTGGGCCACACCAGAGGCACTCAGAGGTTACTCCTGGCTTTGTGCTCAAAAATCAAGCCTGGCAGGCTCAGAATACCATAGTGGAGCCAGGGATCAGACCTGGTTTGTCCCGGGTTGGCCTGTGCAAGGCAAATGACCTACTGCTGTGGATCTAGCCCCCACTGCTGAGATTATTCAAGGTGTTTTATTAAATTAATTAATTAATTTATTTATTTTTGGATTTTGGGCCACACCTGGCAGCGCTCAGAGGTTGCTCCAGATACTGTGCTCAGAAATAGCTCCTGGCAGGCTTGGGGACCATATGGGGATGCTGGAGATCTAACCAGGGTCTATCCAGGCTATGCTATCACCCTGGCCCCTAGATTCTTCAGGTATTTTTTTGTGGTTTTCCTGTTGGGGCCACACCAGGTTCTTGGCAGTCTGGGGGACCATATATAATGCTGGAGATTGAAGCTTGGTCCAAGCATATATGATGCTGGGGATTGAACCTTGGTGCAAGGCAAACGCTCAATCCACTATAAATCGCTCCAGCCCCCGAGACTCTTAAATTCTTTTTTTTGGGGGGGGGGGTTTGGGTCACACCCGGCGGTGCTCAGGGGTTACTCCTGGCTGTCTGCTCAGAAATAGCTCCTGGCAGGCACGGGGGACCATATGGGACACCGGGATTCGAACCAACCACCTTTGGTCCTGAATTGACTGCTTGCAAGGCAAACACCGCTGTGCTATCTCTCCGGGCCCGAGACTCTTAAATTCTTAAATGATGGGAGGCAGAGCGATGGTATAGCGATAGGGTGTTTGCCTTGCACACGGCCAACCCCAGTGGGACCCTGACCCGGTTCAATTCCCAGCATTCCATATGGACTACCAAGCCTGCTAGGAATGATAACTTCATTGCTCACTTCAGTAAGCCTCTCTTTAGATTGTTTATAATCTGGTTGTATCTTATCCAGACTCAAGGTGAGTCCCTTGTTCTACTCATTACCTTTGGTGCTTTCAAGTGCTGGGTAAGAATTGTGACCTGTATTTGAATAGGCCTGTATGACAACCAGGCAGTTTATTTTAGTAGGTACCTGGTCTTATTATAACTTCAAGTTTGAGCAAACCTGGATGGCAATTGAGTGTTTACTATTGTAATTGTCTGGAATAAATTATGGCATCAAATTTCAAAGGGACTTGGAGTATCTAAAGGTTTGGCTTTTAGGGAGCCAGGGGTACATAGGAAGAAAACAGATACACATTCATGAGTGCCAAGCAGAAGCTCAAGGCCACCAGTACCCATTAGCCTCTAGGGTGCTGTGGGAGAGCAAACTGGAGTGGTGACTGGCAAACCTGTGCCAAGTGGGGTTAAGAGGATTCTAGATCCTCAGTCTCTGCTGGTGACAGTCAGACACACACTATGGGGGTAGCAGATGTGTCGTTTGATTATTCAAAGAACAGCAAAGCAGCACTGAATTCAGTGAGGCCTCTGGCAAGCTGGTCATAGTTTCAGGTATGATATCAAGGTCTTTAATCCCCCCCCCCTTTTTTTGGGGGGGGGTGGGCCACACCCAGTGACGCTCAGGGGTTATTCCTGGCTATGTGTTCAGAAATCGCTTCTGGCTTGGGGGACCATATGGGACACTGGGATCAAACCCAGGTCTGTTCTGTGTCAGCCATGTGCAAGGCAAATGCCCTACTGCTGCACTATTACTCGACACTACCTTTAATCCCTTTTTATTTTATCTTTATGCATGGTGATAAAGAGAGATCTGAATTCACTTTTTTTTTTTGCATGCGGCTGACCACATGCAAGTGGTGCTGTGCCAATACCACTTGTTGAGGAGGCTTTCCTTTCTCCACTTTGCATTTCTTGCCCCTTTATAAAAAAAAATCACTTGATTGTGCATCTGGGGTTCACTCTCAGAATACTCAGGTCTATTGTATTGATCCAAGGGTTGTCTTTATTCCAATACCATGCTGTTTTAATGACTATTGTTTTGTAGCACAATTTAAAGTTGGGGAAAGTGATGCCTCTTATCTTTTTTCCCCTGTAGATTGCTTTCACTATTTGTGAAGAATTTACTGTTCCAAGTGCATTTCAGGAGTTTTTGATCCACTTCTTTGAAGAATGACATGGACATCCTTCAAGGGATTGCATTAAATCTGTACAATGCAGTGGGGAGTGTTGCCATTTTAGTTATGTTAATCCTCCCAATCCATGAGCAGGGTATATGTCTCCATTTATTTGTCCTCTTTTATTTCTTGAAGCAATGTTTTGTAGTTTTCATTGTATAGATCCTTTGCCTCTTTGTTAAATTGACTCTAAGGTATTTGAGTTTCTTTGGTACTATTGTGAATGGAATTGTTTTTTAATGTCTATTTATTCTCTGTCATTATTTGTACATAAGGTGATGGACTTCTGCATGTTAATTGAAGTCTTAATGACTTCCAAAAATTGCTGAGCAATTAATTGTGTCCACCCTTCCCTTGGCATTCCCAACTCAGAGCTTAGTAACTTGTTCCTCTTCCTTGATGGGGATTTTGCCCTGGGTAGTCCAAGACAGTTAACCCCTAAGGCTCAGAAGGAATTGAAATGTTTTATGGACTGGCTCCAGAAATCCTATCTTCTCCAGTTTGTTCCTAAAGAAAAATCACAGCTAATTCTTTTTGCTACCCCTCAGTCACCCAGCACAGCAATAGCACAGCTATCTGGCCCACTAGAATGGTTCTAGTTACACAACAAACAACCTTGCACCTTCGTGTCATATTTAGAGTTAAAAAGCTACCTTTATAATTAAAGAAAGGCTGAAATCAATGCTCTACTGGGATATGACCCTCATGTCATGGCTCTTCCTATCTCTAAGAAATAAATCGACTCAATTTTGACCTTCAGTGATGTTCTTAAAAGAGCATTAGCTGGTTTCTCATGAAAACTTTCCTCCCACTACTTGGCTGGGAATGCTTGGGATTTTTTTTCTGAAGGATGTCCTTTGTAACATTTTCCATCATCTCCTCCTTCCCCATTCCCAATGCTCTGAAGTATTACATTGAAGGCTTTTCTTCAGTGAAAGGTGGGATTAACTTCTCCTTGACCACAATGGTGTACACCAACTATAATTCTGCCCAGCAAGTTGAATTAGGCACTTTGATTTATTTACTCTCCCATGTGTCAGGGCAATATAATGTGGTGACTGACTCATATATGTGGTTAGTATTTTTCATGGAATCATCACATTTCCCTAAATGCTCATAATTGTGTGATTTAGGATTTGTTTCAGTAATTACAAGCTCTCTTACAAAAGCATTCTGAACCCATTTTTATTCTCATATTAAATCTCATTCTCGTCTCCGTGGGCTGATGTTTCAAGGAAATGAAACTGCTGATTGTCTAGTAGTGCCTGTCATTACCTCACCTGTAGAAAAGCATCATGTGCTACACACAAATGCCTGCTGTCTTCCTATACATTATCGCATCCCATTACAACAAGCCAGGCATATTGCTTGTACATGTCCTGTCTGTGCTCCTTTACATTGTAGGGCCTATGTGGCCAGAGCTAACCCCTGAGATACATAAAAATGAATTATGGCAAATGAATATTACATGTTATCTTTTTCTGAAAAAAGCCTTTTCTTCATGTTGTCATCAACATTTATTCTTGCTTTATATGGGCTGTTTCTATGATTTCTGAAAAAGCTAAGGCCATTTGTTCCTTTTGGTACAATGGTTTTCTGTTATGGGTATTCCCATATCATCAAAACTGATAATGGCCCACTTTAGTAAAACTTACCAATCATTCTGTAATGAATGGTAAATAAAATATGTAACCGGTATCTCCTTAATTCTCAGGAACAAAGCAAGCATCGTTGAGTGTGCTCACAGGATCCTCAAAACACAATTATTAAAAAACAAAAAAGGGGGGTCTACCCCAGCTTGACTTCTTAACCTATTATTATTCTCTTTAAATTTCTGAAAGTCACTCCAAAGAAAGACCCATTTGGCACCTACCAAATGATACTTTCAATAGGGTGCACAGGTTCAGAAAAGTTAATTCACATATCTGTGTGAAAATTGACAAAGAAAGGGTGGAGGAAAACCTTTTCATCCAAGAAAAAGGCTACGTTTATTCTTCTATAAACGGTAGCCCCACCAAGAAATTCTGGGTCCCATTATGCCTCTTCAGAAGTCCAATTCACCAAGACTCAAAAAGGCCCTCTAACTCTTTCAACACATCATGAAATCAAATGATGGATCTAACCCAAAGAGGAGAAGCTGTTCCAGAACCTCCTGCACCTGAGTCACCCCTAAAAATAGCAGTTTTGTCCTGCTATCTTTTGATGCCTGTTTCTGGATGAGAAAGGAACCTCTCTAACTTTCCTTGAGTTACTCTCTTGATTCTATTTATATCAGTCACTATATTGCCAGATAAACTGTGTGTTCCACTTTGATAGGTCTTAATAAATTCTTCTTTTGCTCTATGCTACATTGCAAACAGGTAAATTATATCTTACTCTCATGGTTACATATGTCGCCAATTACTATTAGTTCCATTCGGTCCAGTCCTTGGCCTTCTCCAGGTCTTTATTCATAGAAGTACTGTGATTGTTCTGTGACCTCAATAGCTCTTGGACCTCTCTTTCCTGAGAAAATCTTCCAATGCTAATCAATTGTCTTTTTAAAACTGTACTTGGATTTGTCCAAAATTATTTATTCTCTCCTCAAATTTCCTCCTAATATCTTCTAAGCTTCAAATTCTGTCAAAGCCTTATCTTTCATTTTCATATGTTCTTCTAATGATGCTTCTAAAACTTGACTCTCCTAGGTCCTTTTTGGACATTGTTAGTTTGCACAATTCTGGGGAAATGTATGATGTTATATTTGTATTGGTTTTTGGTAATTTTAGTGACTTTTCCAATAGCTATGATGCTTAGTTATATATATTCAAGGAAACTTGTTTATCTATAGAACTGATCACTATAGCTTTTGAGTGCAGTTCCAAACTAGGCAATGAAATACATCCTAGTTAGTATTTCAGGATGGCTTTGCCTCTTTGAGGTCACTTCTGATTCTATACAAACTTTATTACTGACTTTTGTAGGTCCTTAACAACTGTCAATTGGATTTTGATGTTAATTGTATTGAATCCATATAGTAATTTGGGTAGGATGGTCATTGTAACAATATTTAAGAAATCATATTTTTAAAATAAACAAAATTCTGAATTGACACAAAGGAAGACATACAACTATGGTTGGACACATAACTGCACCATGGCATCAATTATAAACCAATTGATGTTTAGAATTTAGGAGTACAAATTGTAATTCTACATGATCAAACATAAACATTCAGTTTTACATATGGGGGGGGGTTGCACCCAGCAGCACTCAGGGGTTACTCCTGGCTTTACGCTCAGAAATCACTCCTGGTGGACTTGGAGGACCATATGGGATGCCGGGATTCGAACCACCGTCCTTCTGCATGCAAAGCAAATGCCCTGCCTCCATGCTATCTCTCCAGCCCCAGTGTTACAATTTTTTCCTCTTTATTTAAACATCTTGATTACAAATATGATTGTGATTAGGTTTCAGTCATGTAAAGAACACCCCCCTCACAAGTGCAAATTCCCACCACCAATGTCCCAAATCTCCCTCCATCCCACCCCACCTCCACCTGTACTCTAGACAGGCTTTCCAGTTCCCTCATTCATGCACATGATTATGGTAGTTCTCAGTGTAGTTATTTCTATAATTGCACTCACCACTCTTTGTGGTGAGCTTCATGAAGTGAGCTGAAAGTTCCAGCCCTCCTCTCATTGTCTCTGAGGATTGTTGCAAAAATGACTTTTATTTTTCTTAAAACCCATAGATATGTGTGACTATTCTGCATCTCTCTCTCTCCCTCTGACTTATTTCACTCAGCATGATAGATTCCATGTACATCCATGTATAGGAAAATTTCATAACTTCATCTCTCCTGACGGCTAAATAATACTCCATTGTGTTTATATACCAGTTTCTTTAGCCATTCGTTTGTTGAAGGGCATATTGGCTATTGTGAATAGTGCTGCAATAAATATAGGTGTGAGGAAGGGATTTTTGTATTGCATTCTTGTGTTCCTAGGGTATATCCCTAGGAGTGGAGTAGCTGGGTCGAATGGGAGTTCAATTTCCAGTTTTTGGAGGAATCTCCATATCGCTTTCCATAGAGGTTGGACTATATGGCATTCCCACCAGCAGTGGATAAGAGTTCCTTTCTCGGGCCCGGAGAGATAGCACAGCGGCGTTTGCCTTGCAAGCAGCCAATCCAGGAACAAAGGTGGTTGGTTCGAATCCCGGTGTCCCATATGGTCCCCATATGGTCCCCGGTGCCTGCCAGAAGCTATTTCTGAGCAGACAGCCAGGAGAAACCCCTGAGCACCGCCGGGTGTGGCCCAAAAACAAACAAACAAAAAAAGAGTTCCTTTCTCTCCACATCCCCACCAGAACTGATTGTTCTCATTCTTTATGATGTGGTGTGAGATGGTAGCTAATGATGAGATGGTATCTAATCGTTGTTTTGATTTGCATCTCCCTGACAATTAGTGATGAGGAGCATTTTTTCATGTACCTTTTGGCTATTTGTATTTCTTTTTTTTTTTTTTCAAAGTGTCTGTTCATTTCTTCTCTCCAATTTTTGATGGGATTAGATGTTTTTTTCTTGTAAATTTCTGTCAGTGCCCTGTATATTTTGGATATTAGCCCCTTATCTGATGGGTATTGGGTGAATAGTTTCTCCCACATGGTGGGTGGCTCTTGTATCCTGGGCACTATTTCTTTTGAGGTGCAGAAGCTTCTCACTTAATGTATTCCCATCTGTTTATCTCTGCTTCCACTTGTTTGGAAAGTGCAGTTTCCTCCTTGAAGATGCCTTTAGTCTCAGTGTCATGGAGTGTTTTACCTACGTGTTGTTCTATATACCTTATGGTATCAGGTCTGATATCAAGGTCTTTAATCCATTTGGATTTTACCTTTTGCATGGACGGCAAACACCCAGCCTCCATGCTATCTCTCCAGCCCCAATGTTACAATTTTTTAAAAAAGTTTTAACAGTATTGATGAATTCTTGTACCAGACAAAAATCTCTCAAAATTGTAGATGTAACCACCTAAACTTAAATATTTATAATTTTACTTATATATTTGTGTGTATCAATGTACATTCTCCACAGACTAGTTATCCACTCCATTTACCTAGGACTAATGAGCTGTACGTCAGTATTTATATTATTTATTTCTTTATTATTATTATTATATATTATTTATTTTTTGGTATTTCAGCCACACCCAGCTGCACTCAGGGGCTGCTCCTAGCTCTGTGCTCAAAAATCGCTCCTAAGGGGCTGGAGAGATAGCATGGAGGTAAAAGCGTTTGCCTTTCATGCAAGAGGTCATCGGTTCGAATCCCAGCGTCCCATATGGTCCCCCGTGCCTGCCAGGAGCGATTTCTGAGCATGGAGCCAGGAGTAACCCCTGAGCACTGCCGGGTGTGACCCAAAAAAAACCACAAAAAAAAAAAAAAAAATCGCTCCTAGAAGGTTGGGAGATGCTGGGAAGTGAACCCGGGTCTGTCCTGGGTTGACTGCATGCAAGGCAAATGCCCTACTGCTGTTATCTCTCTGGCCACTATATTTATATTTAATAATATTATATTATATTTCTTTTAATATTACATATAATATATAATATACTATATTTAATTTAATATTATATTTAATAAAAGTTCTGAACAATCTATTTATGTTAAGTAGTCAGGAGACAGACAAATAAAAAAACTCATTTTTCCTCTCTACTTTTTGAAGTATAATGCATATATTATGTAGGTTTCAGGTGTGCATCATTGAAATCTCAATGTTATGTATCCTTTCATAAAATTTTTGTATTGTGACACTAACCTTACTTGTTAACCTTTTGGTTTATTGTAGTTAGGAGAGAGGTAAAGGAGTTAAAGTTAACTATTAGTTCTGGCTCAAAAATTTTAGTCTGTTGACTTAATCAGTATATTCAGTTATTGCTCAGTCTTCTCAGTTACCCTCTCAAACAAGTAAACGTGTTTTCTTTTATATGGCATTTTAATATATGTGGAGCAGAAGGGACAGACTGTATTTCCTTTGATGATGCTAACTCTTGTGTCCATCAGGTTGACAGTTGAGGCACTCTCTAACTTGTCTGTAGCCTCAGGAGTGTACCTGCTTATTTGTAAGTTGCCTGAATATGTCTTTTACTTCTGGGTGGGGGTGTCAATTTAGTTACAATCCTGTTCTAACATAGCATCATGCTTCCCTTCCCGCCAGGAATGATCCCTAAGTGTTACATGCTGAGCACTGCTGGATATGGACCCTAGATCAAAATTAAAAACCCCATTGTTATTAGGGAATGTAACAATTGCAATTTTATAAATCATTCAATTTATAGTATTGAACAACCACCTACTCATTAAACTTTTTCTTTTATGGGGAGAATGATATAGCTGGTGCTGCTCAGATACTAATCCCAGTTTTATGTACAGGGCACCAAGTGGTATTGGGAATCAGGGATCAAACCTGGGCCACCTACATACAAAATATGTATTCGGCCTTTTTGTTTGTTTTGGGGTCATATCCAGTGATGCTTTGGGCTTACTCCTAGCTCTGGGCAGAGGAATCAATCCTGGCAGACCATATAGGGTGCTGGGGATTGAACTTAGGTTGGCATGTGTAAGGCAAATGCCCTGCCTGCTGTGCTATCTCTTAGGCCTGATTTCATATGAGTTAAATATTGTGAATACACAATTTCAATCAATGATTTCACTTATGTATATGTGACTATAATAGTATATTATAAAATGTATTAATTATAAACATTTATCTTACAAGTCTGATTATCTTCTCCACATTTCCCCACTACCTTCCATATGAGTGCATTAATATCTGAATTTAGCATATAAAATACAGTGGTTAATTAATTTTATTGAAAACATAAGGCAATTAAGGAGTCAATCTAAAAGATCTATGAATGAAATTTACTGATTTTTGACTTAACAGCTGTCAGGATTAAATAATCAGTTTGTATACTTTCTTTTCATTTAGAATTTCAAATCCTTATACTTATCAATAATATAGCTGAAGTCTTTTAAATGTTTGTTTTAAAATGTCAATGCTTTCTATAGGCAATTTAAAATAATGCAGATTTTTTGCTTTTGAGTCATACTCCATGTTGTTTACTCTTGACTCTGCTCAGGGATGACTCTTGGAGGACTTGGGATATTGGGTGCTTGAGATAGAATCCAGATGGGCCCGGAGAGATAGCATAGCGGCATTTGCCTTGCAAGCAGCCGATCCAGGACCAAAGGTAGTTGGTTCAAATCCCGGTGTCCCATATGGTCCCCCGTGCCTGCCAGGAACTATTTCTTTTTCTTTTTCTTTTTTTTTTTTTTTTTTTTGGTTTTTGGGCCACACCTGGCGGTGCACAGGGGTTACTCCTGGCTGTCTGCTCAGAAATAGCTCCTGGCAGGCACGGGGGACCATATGGGGCACCGGGATTTGAACCAACCACCTTTGGTCCTGGATCGGCTGCTTGCAAGGCAAATGCCGCTATGCTATCTCTCCGGGCCCACCAGGAGCTATTTCTGAGCAGACAGCCAGGAGTAACCTCTGAGCAACGCCAGGTGTGGCCCAAAAACCAAAAACAAAAAAAAAAAAAAAAAAGAATTCAGTTGACCTCATGCATGGCAAGTGCCCTATCAACTCTGTTCTATGGTTTCGACCTCCATGCTTTGTTAGTTAAAATACTCCAGAATTGGTGGGAATGCATGCCTTAAAAGGGAATGCAATTTTGACTGGAAAAAAGTCAAACAAATATCTTGGAAATATAGAAAATGAACACATTTGTTTTCAAGGAATTCTGTCAAAGTTTGTACAATGGTAGAACAATCCTCCAACCTATCACATAACTTAGTAGGTAAGACTTTCTCTTATCCTGCCTTCTATCTATTGGTGTGGTTTGGACCCCCTTATTGACTACCACAAACTCCCCCCCCATTTTTTTTTTTTTGGTTTTTGGTTCACACCCGGCAGCATTCTGGGGTTACTCCTGGCTCTATGCTCAGAAATTGCTTATGGTAGGCTCAGGGGGCCATATGGGATGCTGGGATTCGAACCACAGTCCTTCTACATGCAAGGCAAGTGCCCTACCTCCATGCTATCTCTCCGGTCCCTCCCCCTCCCCCTTTGTAATGAAACTGGTATCTTAATCTCACTTATCTGTATATTTGTAGTTATATTTGGGAAGAGAAGCTGCTGTGTAAATGTAGGACTCTTCACTGGATAGAGCTTCACAAAAGCAAAGAACAATTTTGTTTTCGGGCCACACCCATTTGATGCTCAGGGGTTACTCCTGGCTAAGCACTCAGAAACTGCCCCTGGCTTGGGGGGACCATATGGAACGCCAGGGGATCGAACAGTGGTCCTTCCTTGGCTAGTGCTTGCAAGGCAGACACCTTATCTCTAGTGCCACCTCGCCGGCCCCAAAAAGCAAAGAACTTAAAAACAAACAAACTTGTGTTATCATTATAGTAACCTCAGTGCTCACTAATAGGATCTAAAATAGATCTAAAATAATAGTTTAGGGACCAGAGTGATAGCACAGTGGGTTAGTTGCTTGCCTTGCATTTGGCTGACCTGGATTTTATTCCCAGCATCTCATAGGCATCAATTCCTAGCCACCGCCAGGAGTAATTCTTGAGTGCAAAACCAGGAGTAACTCCTGAGCACTGCTAGATATGGCCCCAAAAAAGAAAAAAAAAACTTTAAGTATTCTTTTCTTTATTGTAAAATAAATCCAAATTAAATTAGTTAGGTGAGTTGCATGATTACTGGGACTCAGGTCTTTTTTTCTTTAGTACTACTACTACTTTTCTTACTCTACAACCACCATCCTTAGGGTTGTCATATGGCCCCACAAACATTGTGCAGGAAACAAGTGAATGGGGACCATCAGGTCTCTGCCTTGTTACTTTTAGTAATTTCCCTCTTAAAAAGTTCTACCCAACAATTCCACTTACCTCTCAGGGGCTGCAGCTTACTGACTTAGGCTTCCTAACAGGAAGAGAAATGCAAACTACATGTATCAGGCAAATTGCCATGCTAAGAGCAGTGTTCTCTTACCAAGTAGGTATAGGGAAATGAGATTAATAATGACCTAACAAGTTTTCATGAAGTAAGTGAATTCAATTTATGGTCATTTCTTTGAGCTACCCCCATCTTTAGAAAGTTAAAAAATTAATAAAAATAAAAAGCCACACTGAAATGATGTTAAGATCTTATTCTTAAAATCTTTAACTTTACTCAGTAAGAAGTTAACTGTCAGTGCACTAATTCTGGAAAAATAGCTCACAGGGAACCTGACAAAGTTCTGGTGACTGAGACACCCCTATTATGATACTAAAAAATGGGAATAGACAAAGGATAATAATTCTCTCAACTCTGCAACAATTTTAGAGTTACATTAAAATTATAAAGAGCTTCTCTTGCTAAAAGTGCTGTGCACAGATGGGCCAGGAATGGCCCAAAATAACATGGGGGGGGGGGGAAATGACGTGTTAATTGGCAAGGAACACTGAACCCTAATTCACTAAAACAGGTATAGATCCTGACAATTTTGCTTCAAATTCTGGATTTTTTTTTTTTTACCACTCCTTTTAACTGAAAACAAACTGTTAGGAGGTACAAGCTGCTTCAGTCAATGATTGTTCAGTGGATCAATGGCCTAGGAGAGGGAGGTGAACAGTGCCTTGGCCTCGAGGGTACCAAGTTCATGTCAACTCAAGAGATGGGAGTAACCATACATTCAGACATGCTGCCAGGAAGAATTGAGCTTGCCAAGGAGAGGGCAGGCCTTTCTTAGCGATGGATGACAAGGCTGTTCGAAACTGAGTTTTGGAAGCAGCTCAGCCTCAGGAGTCAGCAAGAGAAGAGTACTAGGGAGGAGCAGGTGGCAGGCAGGTGCTGAGGCCCCTACTGTCCAGTAGTTTGTCTTTCTGCTGCTCCTCAGAGAGGGACTGTTGGAGAAAAAAAAACAACAACCCCCCAAAAACTGCTAGCAGCACCTGTTAGGACTATTGCAAAACCCTAGTGGGATGCTTAAGGACAGAGGGTAAATATGTCCCTGAGGCACCAACATCTCCCTACCAGCGCATTGACTTCCACTTTGCTTAGCTCCATTTCTCAGCTTTCTTTTTCTCAATAAAGTGTCTGTTGATAAGAGTTGTCCTTTTTTACAACAACAAATAAAATACAAAGCCACAATAAAGAGGAAAGTAAAATAAAGGCGTAAGAATTAAAAAAATGGAACATGACATCTAAATAGACCAGATGCCTTCAATTAATAGATTTAAAATACAAACTAGGAAAATATATGCCTTTTTTTTCTATCTTTGGGGAAGGGGGTTCGACCACATCATCAGTGCTCAGGGATCACTCGTGGAGATGCTCAGTGAAGTGCCAGTGACCTACCCCCAGTGGACTGCAAGCAAGGCAAGCACTTTTACTCCTATATCATCTCTCTGGCACAACAAAGTATTTATCTTTTCTAAACCTTAAGTTCCTTGTTGATTAATAACACTGACTAGACAGGGTTTTCATGAAAATCTGGGATGCCAACTATTAGTTACCTGATGGCTGTCAATATTATTACTCAGATTAGTAAAGGTGTGGAGACTAGAATCCAGGTTACGGATCCCAAATTTACAGTTTGTTCCTTAATCTGCCAAGGCTTCCTAAGTCTGAATAATGGATAAGAGAGAATTTGAAAAAAAAAAAAAAAAAAGAGTTGCTCTTCTGAAAATGAGTTATAGAAAAAAAATTAAAAATTGTGATACAGTAAACGGTGGCCACCACTAACCTACATTAGTGTCATGAACCGCACCAGAGCAACCACCCCCTTCCCTGAACTCTCAGTTCCTTTCTTGACTCCGTGATCAGCGGTTTTGAGCATTCTGTCACGCGTGCACTTCTAGAAGCTTCGACCAAGGTGCAGCATCCGTGCAGGAAAAAAGTAGCTCAATCACGTGTTATTTACTAAAAGAATCTCAGCGGATGAGCATTAAGCGGATGGCACTGGCTCTCCCCGAACAGGGCGCTCGAGGCCTCGCCAGAGCCAGGTAGGGCCCGCCCCGCCCTCCCAGTGGGCGGCGGCGCCGACTTCCGGGCGCGGGTCCTGAGGCAGCCGCCGCCACTTCCCGGTTCCGTGAGGGCGCGCGTCGCCTGCGCCGGCTCCCAGGGTGCACCGCGCGCGCGGCCCAGAGCAGGGCGACCGGCGGGAAAATTCTAAAAAGGGGGAACACAAAGCCCGATGCCCTGGAAGGCCACATCTTCTCGCCACGCAACGCAAGCTGCGGTCTGCTTCCTGCATCTTCTAGCTGCTGCTGTAGCGCTATTTTGCGCCGCCTGGTAAGCAGGAAGCTCCAGAAGAGAGGTTGACAGCTCAGCCTTGGGATGAAGTGAGGCTGTGCGGGGAGGTGTGGAGAAGGAGAGGTCCCCAAGGAAGACTCGCTGTAGTGGGCAGGTCGAGGGCGTGGCCCAAGTGTGAGGCGTGGCCCGGATCAGGGGCGTGGCCTGACGGTGATTGGCTCGTCGGTGAAACGGGGCGTGACCGAGAGTCAGGGTGGCCGGGCTCCGGGGGCGTGGCCTCACGAAGTGGGGATGACAGAGGATCTCTGGAAGACACCTCTAAGGCGCTGGTATCTACTCTTTGGGCTTATTTTGTTTCTAGCGGCTCCATGGTTTTAAAAGTGCAAGAGTTAAAGATGGATTTTTTTTTTGTCAGAAATGACAGGAGGATTCCAATGGATGGTCTTTTCTGCTTGCAGGAATGCTGGCCGCAACATTTTTGGCGGTGTGACTCTTTTGCACTCTTTCCAGGGGCCTACTCCTGATCACGAACACTCAGTGGTCAGGTGTGAGGCTTTGGAACAGGTTTGAGACTTAGGTCCACGATATCTTCCCGTTTGCCTTGAATGCTGCTTGAGATAACGGGACGTGAGGACTGATGTGGTGCTCAGGTCCGGCTCTCAGGTGGTGTCAAGCTTTGTGTCTCAGGGCACATCCAAGTGTGACAAACTTGATATTAATGCCCAGGGCTGGCTGTGCTGCCTGTGGGGTTTGCACTGCTATGTCTCTGGCCTAAGTGCTTTCTCATCTGTGTAGATGACAGTTCTGTGTGGGGTGTAGGAGTTCCAGAAGGGAGTGAAGGAGACGGAGAGGAAGAAAAGAGGGAGAGGGAGTGGGAGACCCAATGTGGTACTATTGGCAAGGATCTGAGTGGCTCTATTCTAAAAAATTGTTTATTTAAGATTCTAATTCCAACACCCAGTGAATCTATCCCCCTCCCTTTTTTTATTTGGGGCCACACCGGGCAACACTCACTTTTGGCTCTACACTCACAAATCACTCCCAGGGATTGAACCTGTTACCGTCCTGGGTGAGTGCAAGGCACACAACGCCTTACCCTGTGCTATCGCTCCAGCCTCCACTTAGAGAGTGCATCTTAAGGGTCATAGGACTGGTCAAATGAGCCAGGTACTCATTATTCAGTATTTATGAATATTGCCTTCAGTAATAATGCAGCTCAGAACATTTTCTCTTTTTTACTGTAGCCCCAAGGATGGGACAGAAGAAAGCCTACAAATAGGTAGAGTGTGTTGAGGTTATTTATTTCTTACACTTAGGTAGATAACTTGCTCTTGGGACTTTATCCATTAAACTGAAAAGTGATGTTTTAGTCTTAGGTACTCTAGCACTTCACTGACATATATTGCTCATAAATAAAAACAGGAAAAGACGTTAAAAATTGCTTTTATGTTATATCAAGGTATTTTTCTTTTTCATTTTGGTGGCTTTTTTTTTTTCTTCTTTACTTGTGCCCAATGCATCTGACACTCCACGACTGGAATTCATGCCAGGCACTTGAGAGGTTGTATTTATTAGCGAATAACGTTATTTATTAAAAACAAATAAATCAATTTTTTTCTGTGGTTTTTTTTGTTTTGTTTTGTTTTGTTTTGTTTTGTTTTTGGGTCACATACCCGGCAGTGCTCAGGGGTTACTCCTGGCTGTCTGCTCAGAAATAGCTCCTGGCAGGCACGGGGGACCATATGGGACACCGGGATTCGAACCAACCACCTTTGGTCCTGGATTGGCTGCTTGCAAGGCAAACGCCACTGTGCTATCTCTCCGGGCCCTTTTTTCTGTGTTTTAAAGACCTTTATTCCCTATGGTAAAATGTTTTAGGATTTGGATTAGTACATCAGCATATACATTTTCTTTAATTTTTAAAATTTTATTAAAGGACATATAAACTCTCTATTTCAATGTTTTGAAGTTTGTTATTTGGCTAGAAGTGAAACATGTTGTGGCATTTACATGACTGTTGTATGAACATTTTAAAATTAATGATACTTTAAATTAGTTCCATATTTCCAGAAATAGTTTCAGATATTTTGTATCTATGAGACCCACCCACAAGGAAGCCATGTTGGTGAGTAGAGTTTTGGACTGATTATTTAGGCCAGATAGTCAGAGAGTTCTCTCCTGTGTGACTCTTCCAGTTGACAAGTCTCAAATCAGGCTCTGAAGTTTTGTTTTAAAGCTAGGGTGTATGCATTCTTTGTGAATTCTGATTGACCAATTTAATAGGAAAGAACACCTTTAACACCTGCCACAGAAGTGCATTGAGTTTATAGTGTTTTAATAAAAATGCAGTGTATGAATACAAGGAAAAAATTAAAAGTTAGTAGAAAAGAAATATAATGCAAATCTTAAGGCATTTTATTTTTTAATAAATAACAAAGTTTTGGGGCCGATTGCGATAACGCAATTGGTAGGGTGTTTGCCTTGCACGAGCCTGACCCAAAAACCAACACAAACAAACAAACTTTTACTTTAATTATAGAAAGAACTTGGTTTGGAAGAGACCACACAGAGGAATCTGGTTATTTCTTAGCTCTTCTTTTTTTTTCTTATTTATTTATTTATTTATTTATTTATTTATTTATTTATTTATTTATTTATTTAGGTGTTTTAGCCACACCTGGTGAAGCTCAGGGGTTTCTCCTGCTATGTGCTCAGAAATTGCTCCTGGCTTGAGGGACCATATGGGACACCTGGGAATCGAACTGCAGTCTGTCCTAGGCTAGCTTGGACAAAACAGATGCCTATGGCTTGTGCTGCTGCTCCGCCCCCCCCCCTTTTTTTTTTCGGGCCACACCCGATTGATGCTCAGGGGTTATTCCTGGCTAAGCACACAGAAATTGCCCCTGGCTTGGTGGGGATCATATGGGACACCAGGGGATCGAACTGTGGTCCTTCCTTGGCTAGCGCTTGCAAGGCAGACACCTTACCTCTAGCGCCACCTCGCTGGCCTCGACCCTTTTTAAAAAATTTTTTATTGTGACCAAAGTGAATTACGAATCTTTCACAGTAATATTTAAGGTAATAGTGACAATAAATCAGGGCCATTCCCACCACCAGTGTTGTCTTCCCTCCAACCCTGTTCCCAGCATGCATACCATAGCTACCTCATTTGCCCTGGACTACTAGTGTAACTGATCTCCTCTGTGTGTAACTTGTAGATTGGGTAACGATTCTGTTAATTTTTAGGCTCTTCTTATATGTTTATGTTGTTTATATTCTATAATGCATGGACATCTAGAATCTTCTTGGTACATTTCTTGTTACAAGAAGGAAGACTTTTAATAAGGAAATCACAATTTGGAAACTCCATGTTTTGTTTTCTGAGGAATTAAGTGATTTGGTAGATTTGGAGATGTACAGTGAACTTCAATTCAACTTTTAGAACATTTGCATCATTTTAGCAAGTTTTATTTGCTAATTTGTGGTCATAATAGGCACCAGTTTCATCCTCTGGCATCACTCACTGCTTAAGTACTTCTCTCTCTGTCTCTCTCTGTCTCTGTCTGTCTCACTTCTCTCTCTCTGTCTGTCTCTTTCATCCCCCTCCCCAGTAATTGGGTGTCATTTACATTGTGACCAAGGGCAGGAGCCTTAGCAGGTAAGTGGCTTGCCTTGTACAGCTAACCTGTGTTCGATTCCTGACATTTTATGTGATCCTGAGAGTAGAGCCTGGTGTGTGCTTTCAGCACTGCCAGGTATGCTCCCCACAAAACAAAGCAAAACAAAACAAAAATGAGGGCCTGACTAACTCCCCAAACAAAAAGCAAACAACAACAAAGAGAGAGTTTTGAATTTGGAGAAATCTATTTTTTATTACTTTAAATCTAATCCTTTTCTTTCCTTTTTTAAAATTTATTTATTTATTTATTTATTTTTCTTTTCTTTCCTTTTTAAAAAGCTATGCCTGACCCAAGTTTGCAATTTTTTTTTTGCTTTTTTTTTTTTTTTTTTTACTATGACAATTAGTGGTTACTCCT
This sequence comes from Suncus etruscus, assembly GCF_024139225.1. Taxonomy (NCBI): domain Eukaryota; kingdom Metazoa; phylum Chordata; class Mammalia; order Eulipotyphla; family Soricidae; genus Suncus; species Suncus etruscus. The sequence continues at coordinate 48,613,255 of NC_064851.1, forward strand.
TTCTATGTGCTCAGTAATCACTCCTGGCTCAGTGGACCATATGGAATGCCAGGGAATCAAACCAAGGTCCGTCCTAGATCTACCACTGTGCTATCACTTTGCAAATATTCTTTCCTGTGTTGTTTTAGAAATTTTTTGTGTGTAGTACTTATTTAACATATTTTAATTATATATATTTTTAGAAATTTTAATAGTTTTTTTTTTCTTTTGATTTTTGGCCACCCCACCGGAAGTACTCAGGGGTTACTCCTGGCTCTGTGCTCAGAAATTGCTCCTGGTAGGTTTGGGAGACTATATGGGATGCTGGGGATTGAACCGGATGGTCCCTGGTTGGCCGTGTGCAAGACAAATGCCCTACTCCTGTGCTATTGCTCCAGCCCCAATTTTTTTGTTCCTTTTAGGTCTTTAATTCATTTTGAGTTAATTTTATTTTGTTTTGTTTTTGGGTCACACCTGGCAGCCAGGGGTTACTCCTGGCTCTGTGCTCAGAAATCACTCCTGACAGGCTCAGGGGACCATATGGGATGCCGTGATTCGAACCACTATCCTTCTGCATGAAAGGCAAATGCCCTACCTCCATGCTATCTCTCCGGCCCCTTGAGTTAAAATTTATGTTTGTGAAGAAAGGATTTAGTTTAAGTTTTAAATATATATATATATATATATATATATATATATATATATATATATAAATAAAACTGTTCCAGCAGTGTCTTTTTCTTTATAGAATTGCTCTGTAAAAATTTGTAAACTTTACTTTGTAAAATCATATAAGCCACAAAAATGTATTCATGTTGTTTGAGATCAAAATTTTTTCTGTCCCATTGCGATATGTATATATGTGTATATGTATGTATACACATACGTGTGTGTATATATATATATACACACTTTGCCGTTTCTAACTTTTTATTAAGTTTTGAAATGAGATGGTATATCCTCCAACCCTCCAATGTCCTTCCTTTGCTAATCTAGGTTATTTATATGTGCATTTAAGAATTAGTGGGGCCGGTGAGGTGGCACTAGAGGTAAGGTGTCTGCCTTGCAAGCGCTAGCCAAGGAAGGACCGTGGTTCAAATTCCCTGGCGTCCCATATGGTCCCCCCAAGCCAGGAGCAATTTCTGAGCCCTTAGCCAGGAGTAATCCCTGAGCATCAAATGGGCGTGGCCCCAAAAGCCAAAAAAAAAAAAAGTAAGAAAGAAACAATTAGTTTATATGTATCTACAATACACTCTTGGACCTAATTCTTTTTATTGTTTTTTGGGCTAACCTGACAATGCTCGGGACTTAACTCCTGGTTCTACAGTCAGGAATTTCTCCTATGTTTGGCTATCCATATGGGTGGGATGCTGTGGATTCAACCTGGGTTGGCTACATGCAAGACAAAAGCATCCTACCCACAGCAATATTTCTCTAGTCTCATCTCCCTACTTCTTAAAAAATTGAACTTTTATTGCATCTGTAAATCACATTCAAATAATAACGAGCTTTTCTAGTATTATATATTTCATTTGATTCTTTTGGACAAAATATTATTTTATAACAATACTTTTTGTTTGTTTTGGGGCCAAACCCGTTGATGCTCAGGGGTTACTCCTGGCTATTTGCTCTGAAATTGCTCCTGGCTCGGGACCATATGGGGTACTGGGGATTTAACCCAGGCCCATCCTGAGTCAGTTGCTTGCAAGGCAAACACCCTACTGCTGAGCTGTTGCTCCAGCCTCATAATAATACATTTTTGAGGGACTATCAAGCAGTGCTCAGGACCCACACCTAACATCTGTGTTCTGGGTTCAAACGAAGGTCAGCTGCATACAGGGCATATATCTTAGCCCCTGTACTCTATGACCCCATCTTTCACTCTTAGGTGTAGTTGTAGTTGTAAAGTGATTTAGTTGTTGTAGTAGTATTTATTTTTAGATCCTCTGGTGTCAGGTCAAACTTGAGGTCAGCTGCATATAAAGGCATCTATCTTAGTCCCTGTACTATCTGACCTCCATGTTTTACTTGTAGGTATAGTTGTATTTGTAAGGTGGCTTTTGTTTTATTTTGTTTGTTGTTGTTTTTCACTTTTAGATGTAGTTGTAAGGTTTTTTTTTATTGTTGTTGTTTTTGGTTTTTAGATCCTCCTGAGCCAAAGGTAAAGGAGTTTGATGAGATTTTCTAAATCAGTATTGATGATAATTTTTACTTCGTTTTTGTCTAATGCTGACTGTGCTCAGGGTTTATTTCTGGCTCATTTTATGGTCAGTTCTGTTGAGGTTTGAGGAATCAGCTGGTGTGCATGGGGAATGAACAGCAACTGGCCATATGCTAGGTATACGCCCGGCAGCTTCTCCCAGAGAGGTTGCCTCACCCTCCAGATTGTAAGCCTCATGCCAGACTTCTCTTGCCTTTTCTAAAATCCAGAGTCCACTAAGTTAGGGTAAGGTATGTGTAAGAGAATGGGTAAAATTATAAAAAGCGTTGACATATGCATCACTTATGCCTATATGTATCACTGATCTTGTGGCCAGAACTTAGCTGTATGGAAAACCTAATTATCAGGGGTCTGAGGAATAACCCGTTGTCCTCATATATGGGAAACATATTAGCTATGTCACAGGGTATTAAATGGCAGAAACTGTGTTAGGTGCTGGAAGTTGTTAGAAAACTAAGAAGCATGGGCTGGAGAGATAGCACAATGGTAGGTCATTTGCCTTACATACCACTGACCTAGGATGGACCTGGGTTCAATCCCTGCATCCCATATGGTCCCCTGAGCCGGGAGCAATTTCTAAGCACATAGCCAGGAGTAACCCCTGAGCATCTCTGGTGTGGTCCAAAATTCAAAAATAAAAAAAGAAAACTAATAAGCAAAGTACTTGTGGTTCCTACCTTCCATATTTATCTTTTGGCAAGAACTGAATTGGAGAAGGAAATGTCTTTGCATCCTTGAGGATTTCATAAAAGAGTAACAGGCCATCCAATTGCCGTTAACCAGCTAATTTCTTTTACTTGACAAAGTTAAGGTAGTTTTCTTAAGAAAAACCAAACCCCACTGAATACATGAACACGAGTCATTAGATAATGAAGCATTGAAAAAAATCAATATTTTCAACCATATAATGGATTTTAAAATAGATTTATATAGAATAGTAGAGATGTTAAAGGAGATACTACATTTCTAGATTTTTTTATGTGACTTGCACGATGATTTTTTAAAATTTATGAACATTTAAACACTAAGCAGTTTCATCTTAACAATCTATATTTTCAACATTTGACAGTAGCTAACAGGAAATGGATTCTGGTTGTTTTTTAGATGGTGCTTTATCTTCTAGTTGCTTCAAGACCATTTGATTACTTTATTTATTTAATAAATTAAATTAAATTTAATTATACCTATAATTTAAGTTACTCATAAATTTAAATAAATTTTGACATTTGTTTAAAGTGACTAACTTTTCAATTATTTTGAAATGCATTCATTTGTCAAACTCAGAAACACAGAAAAATGAGTAGTTTTGAACATTCTTATTTTGAAAATTACTGAAATAATCTCTTTTGATTGGTGAGTTCAAAAAAACTTGTAGAAAAATTTTATTCTTTCTTTTTTTGGGGGGGGGGCACACCCATTTGATGCTCAGGGGTTACTCCTGGCTAAGCGCTCAGAAATTGTCCCTGGCTTGGGGGGACCATATGGGACACCGGGGGATCAAACCGAGGTCCTTCCTTGGCTAGCACTTGCAAGGCAGACACCTTACCTCTAGCGCCACCTCGCCAGCCCCAGTTTATTATTTCTTCCAAGTAGTTGTATACCTTGTGATTTTTAGAAATCACAACTTTTGTACTATAGAAATTTTTGTCCTATATATTTTTAAGTAAGCATAGAGGCATTTTTATTTTACTTCGTTTGGTTTATTTCTATCATTATTTGGTGTTGTTACTTTTCAAATTATTATTTTAATGCTCTACGCCAGCTATATTTTATTAAAAATTTTAATTTAAATTTTGGGGAGCAATCCTGGGGATTGAACCTAGGGTCCCATATTTGCAAGGCAGGGCTATACCACTGGGTCATATTCCCTAACCTTCTCTAAATTCTTTATGTTAAGATTTTTTTTGGTAGGGGGAACAGCTAGTGGTACTCAGGGCTTAATTCTGGCATAGTGCTCAATACACCTAGTAGTGTATAGGGGCCCATATGTGGTGCTGAGGATTTAATTGTATTATAATGGAATTATACAGTAATTGTATGTTGGCAAACTTGAGATAGGGAATTTTGCAAAAAGGAAAATCAAGTTGAGACTTTAAAAACATTTTGAAATGGGATAATGGAATAGATTGACAGAGATTACCTAAACAGATTTTAACAGATGAACAATTTGGGTTACTTCTACTTATGCAGCCTTGTATCATATCTTTTTAATGTGTATTTCTTGTTTATTTTTGGGCTAGACCTGGTGGTTCTGAGGGCTTTCTCCTTGCTTTGTGCTCAGGAATCACTCCTATCAGGGCACAGGGTACCAAACCTAGATCATGTAGGTGTAAGCCTTAACTTAATACTATCTCTCTAGCCCTGTATGAGTCTTATTTATTATGGCATGATGATCTTTAATTTATTGAAAGAGCCAAGCATTTTTAGTTGCCAGGGCACAACTTCTTTAACATAATATATTGTCATCTTTAATAATTCAAACAAACAATTCCTTGAAATTTTATATTATAGAGAAGGAGTTGAGATTAGTGATAGTGTTGATTGTTGAGACAAGGAGACCCTTATAAAGTTCTCTCTCTGCTGTTTTTAGTCTCCATCTCAGTGGTAGAAGTGTCCTAGTAAAGCTTTCTTAATCCAGTTTTTGACAGGACCTTTTTCTGTTGTAATTTTTAGTATGAAAATAGAAGCACTAGAAGAAATGTAAAATTTGAATCCTGCCCTGCTAGTTTCTCCTCGGCATGCAAATAAATTAGATCCGCAGTGTATTTGATACATATTTCCATATTTCTTTTCCTTATACAAAATTTGAATTTCACAAACACAAATTCAGTCACTTTCCAAATGCTGTGTTATGAGTGGAAGTTTTTATCCCAGTATTTAAAACCAGTACCATAAACTTCTGAAGATCCAGGGTATATTTGTTGTTTGTTAATCTAGAGCAAAATTTTGCTTTAACTAAACTTGTAGCCAAAGAGAGATACCAAAATCATTTTTATTGATCATTACAACATGTTTATACCAAGAACTAAAAAAAATGTGTAAATGATTGTCATATTGTAAAGACAAGTGCAGCTGTTACAAATCTAGCAAAACCTCAGATTAGACTATTTAAAATTTACTGAATATGACATTCCAGACTCATTTTTCATAATATAAACACTATGCTACATGCTTTTGAAAAGAGTGGGATTGTCACTAATATTTATACCACCAAATTTAAGTTGGGAAGTAATTTGTTTTTGAGTTTCAATCCTAATTTTTGAAGTTATTTATTTCTTTAGAATGTTTATTTGCAGTATGAAAAATTTGATTCCATTGTTTTTGAATTATAAGAATGTGAAAGTACAAAAAATAAGTTATTTTATTTTATGTTTGTAAGCATTTAAATGAGTTTGTTAGAGTTAAGTTGGACAAAAATTAGTTGTTATTAAACTGCAATTGAATGGGTCAGTTATAAAAAATAGAAAACACTAAAAGTAGATTTTTAAAATTAGTATTACTGTGACATTTTAGAATACTATATTTAATAAAAAAATTATTCTAAATGATTTCGAGCTTGTGTTTTATGTTTTAGTTTTGTCCAGGATCTGTGAAATGACATGGTGGCTGTGAGATGTGAGCGGAGGTTACCCACTCCCACTCTGAGAAGACCCTGAAAGTCATCAGCCCCAAAACCTGTGTACCTGTAGTTTTTGTCAGTTAGGTGTCTTTGCAGAGATTAGTTGTGAGATAGTGAGGATGGGTCTTTGCCATGTGGTGGCATGGTGGGGAATGTGGGGTGTAGATGCTGCTTTCGGGGCTGCGGTAGGGTGGAGACTCTTGAAGGCTCTGGAATTTTCTGGTGGAAGGCCTATGTTCATGTGAGTTTTTGTGGCTTGGTTCGCATCTAGTGAATCTGTGCAGCTGGGCTTATGAGGTGACTTGGTGGTAGCTGTGGAATGTGGGTATTGCTGCTGGGCTTCTTGAAGTACCTCTTTTTTTTTTTTTTTAATGTCAAGGTAATTTCTGGAGCCTCCCAAGTGGTGCTTAGGGCCCTTCCCTGTGATTCTTATCCAGACGACCCAGTGATCCATCTCAGGGTCTGAAGATGTGATGCTGCTCAGGCCCTGCAGTACTCAAGGACTTCCAGTGATGCTTCCAAAGATACTGGATGGATCATGTGGTTCTGGGGATTGAATGAGGATCTGCTGCAATGCATGGCCTGCAATATATCTCCTGTGCCTGTAGCCCCTTTAAAGACATTGTTTTTGTTTTGGGGCCTCACATGGCAATGCTCAGGGTCCATTCTTTACTCTGTTCTCAGGGATCACTCCTGATGGATTCCGGGACCGTGTGGGATGTCAGGAATACAGGTCAGCTGAGTATAAGACAATTGCCTTTACTATTGTACTGACACTCTGGCCCTCTCCTCAGTTATTTTGTTTTGTTTTGTTTTGTTTTTTTGGGCCACACCCGTTTGATGCTCAGGGGTTACTCCTGGCTAAGCGCTCAGAAATCGCTCCTGTCTTGGGGGGACCATATGGGACGTGGGGGATTGAACCGCGGTCCTTCCTTGGCTAGTGCTTGCAAGGCAGACACCTTACCTCTCGTGCCACCTCGCCAGCCCCATTCAGTTAATTTATTATTCAGGCAATAGTTTACAAGAGTGTGAATGTCTATGTGCTCCTATGGTAAAATGTTGCCTTACCATGCCCACCACATAAGTGCTACGGAAAAACTCTTTTAGTATCCTGCTCCCTACCTGTTGTAGTATTGCTCCTGCCCAAGAATCTTTTTTTGTTTGATGTATTGCAGTCACATGCTTATTATTACTTGGTTTTCTTTGTTAATGGAGTGGAATTACTTAAGATGTTCTTGAAGCTATTAATGTCATGGCCTATTTTGCCTTTGTTTTTGTATGTATTTTATAGGTTGATCTTTAATATCTATCTAAATCTCTAATGCACTTTAAGTTCATTTTTGTTAACTTTGTGAGATTGTGGTCCATTTTCATTACTATGCATCTGACTCCACTTTTCTCAGACCCATTTGTTAAAGAAACCTTTTTATATTTTATGCTCCTAGATCCATAGTTATCATTAACCATCCATTAGGGGGTTTGTTTCTGAACTTGCAATTTTATTTATCAATCTATGTATCTGTTTTGTTCTAATACCACACTGGTTCTATTACTGTGAAACTGTATTTTACTATTGAATGTGGGTCCTTAAGTATTATACCTAAAATTACAATACATAACTCCAATGTTTATTAAGCCAGTTACTTAGCAGCTTCACGGAGGTCATTTTGGGTCCCCTGATGTCTTATATCCAGCTCTTAGATCTTCACTGATTTGACAGATGCTCTTGTGTCCTGTGTGTTCATGGTTCATGCTGGTTTCTCCTGATGTTCCATGTTCATCTCTGAACTGTCCTTCACTGTCCTTGGGTCCAGTGTCCCCAGGTCATAGACCCACTGCTCATAGTTGATGCACTGTGGTCCTTGTTGGTATTTGTTGCTCTTTGTCTTTTTGACTTTCCCTTGTTTTCTGGCCATGGGTAAGAATTGCAGTTTTTCCTTTCGACTACCTGGACACCAATAAGATATTAAAAAGAGGCTACCATCCGTGCAGTAGGGTCAAAGAACAAGTTATTAAAAGTGCCCTCCTTCACGTGTCAGCTATTACTGCCTCCTAGTCATTCCAGGTCTGACTGCAACACCTCATGTATGCTAAAACTAGATCCTCTTCTTCTCCACTTCCAATTTGACTACTGTAGTTTTATACTTTGTACTGTAGCTTTATATTTTAGTTTAAAGTCAGAATGCTTTATTTCTTATCTTCATTCTTGAATTGCCTTGGATCTTTAGGGCTATTTGTGGTAACATATAATTTTTAGTAATTTTTGTTCTATTTCTTTGATGAATAGGTCACTGAGTCCTGGGTCCCTGAGTCCTGAATCACTGTTCGATTGCCATTTGTAAAATAAAATTCCATGAGTTGTGAGATCACTCGTGTTTCTACCTTAGGTGGATGTGTCTGAAGAAGCAGGGTAACAGCGAAGAAATAATAAGCCATGCCAGTCAGGAAAGAGCCATAGAACCAGTCTTTGGTATCTCTGAATGCCAAGCCAAATATGACTTTTCTTTATTATACCAATACCTGTCCACCAGGAGGGGGAATGTTGAGAGTGAGAAAAAAATATCCAGTGGGCTTTTACATATCAAAGAAGGAGGTTTAAGGAAGGAGGAGTTGGGGGAACGCCTTTGGGGTTGATAGCTGGGTGTTATCTTACAAGCATGTTTCTTAAACACCAAGAGGAAAAGAAAGAAGAGGTCCATGTTTCTAGATCCTGTGGGAAGTCCAGTGACATAAAATATTGTGTAAAGCCAGCAGGTTCTTTAGCTTATTAGAGCAGTCATCATTTATCTAAGTTCTAGCTTATAAAATTATTATTTTGGAGATGTGTGTGTTGGCTCAAGAACTAATTCTGGCTCTGTTCTTAGAGTGTCCCATGGTAGTGCTCATGGGAACATATGGAGGTACCAGGGATCATTTCGCTGAAGGCTGAAGTGGTTATGTGCAAGGCAAGCACCATACTTCCTGTGCTATCGAATGTATAAACTTATGTTGTCCCTCTCATCAGTTCATACTGTGTATGTGTCTATTATATGTAGGGGCATTGGGGAGCCACTAGGCTAAGGTGTTCCTGAAAGTACTGGGCAAGGGCAGGCCTGTGTAGAGCATCTTCTGTACCAACTGAGCCATGCTTTTGGTTCTATAAATTGTTGCTTTGATAGATTTTCAGAAGCAATGAGGCACACAATTCTTTTAAAAAATTAATTACTTAATTAAGCACCATGGTTACAAAATTGTTCATGGGGCCGGTGAGGTGGCGCTAGAGGTAAGGTGTCTGCCTTGCAAGCGCTAGCCATGGAAGGACCGCGGTTTGATCCCGAGGTGTCCCATATGGTCCCCCAAGCCAGGGGCAATTTCTGAGTGCTTAGCCAGGAGTAACCCCTGAGCATCAAACGGGTGTGGCCAAAAACCCCCCCCCAAAAAACCAAAATTGTTCATGATTGAGTTTCAGTCAAAGAGTGTACACCAACCTTCACCAATGCACTTTTCCTGCCACCAGTATCCCCCAATTTCCCTTTCCCCTCCCCACTGCCTGCCACTGGGCAGACATTGCACTTCTCCCTTTCCCCTGCCCCCTTTTTGACACTATGGTTTGTACTTTGTTTTTTTTTTTTTGTTTTGTTTTGTTTTGCTTTGTTTTTGGTTTGCACTTTGTTAATGAAAGGTTACCATGTTTATCACTTCATCCTTTCAGTGCACTCTTTTTATCCAGAATGAACAGTTCCAACTATCGTTGTCATAGTGGATCCTTCTCTACCTTAACTATAATGCTGGCTCTTCGTTGCAAGCTTTCTGCATGGACTGGTCCTTCTGGCTCTCATTTCTATTGTCTTTTGATGTTATTACCATACTATCATTTATTTTTCTTATATCCCATAAATGAGTGAGATTATTCTATGTCTGTCCCTCTCCCTGTGACTCATTTCACTCAGCAGTAAAATTCATGACTTCATTTTTCCTAACAGCTGCTTAGTATTCTATTGTGTAGATATACCACCGTTTCTTAGTCATTCTTCAGTTCTCGGGCACTTGGGTTGTTTCCAGATTCTGACTATTCTAAGATGTGATGTGATGTAAATAGGAAATCAGAGGGCTTTTCTGTATAGTATTTGTGTTCCTAGGGTATATCCTTAGGAGTAGTATTGCTGGATCAAATGAAAGCTCAATTTCTAGCTTTTTGAGGAATATTCATATTGTTTTCCCAAACTGCTGGACCATTCAACATTCCCACCAGCAGTGAATGAGAGTTCCTTTCTTCTCTCATCAATGCCAATCAATGATTGTTCTTACTCTCTGTGATGGAAACACACAACTCTTTGATTCACCATCTTCATCTGGAAATTTCTCTACAGATTGCCATTTTATCCTTTAATGATTAAAAAGATTCCCCTTTAAACTGTGGTCTTATTATTCAGTTTAGGACAGATGAACATGGAAGACTATCCCATTAACTTGACTTCCACTTCATTTATCCACCCTACACTGCCAGAAATCTTAAAAACTGGTAAATTGTTTTCAACCTGTATATTTTCTTTATAATCATTAGCTGGTTACTCCAAACTATAATTCATATATGGCTTGTTAATAAAGTGAAATTTACAATGGTGTCATTTTTAAACACAATTATACCACCAGGATGGAATTCCATTATTTTGGTGGAGATCTGATAGATGCATGATAATACTATTTTATTGAATGTATATTTATTAAATGGCTTCCCTTTTCATAGGATTTTACCAAGTTCTACTGCAAGCTACCAAATAGGACACAATTGATATGTTAGAGGAAGGTTTCAAATAGTTTTCTATAACAATGGGTTGTGCTGATCTAATAGTTATAAAGAGATGTATTCAGTTTAAATGCATACAGAGCTTTCCCCCTCTTCCTCTCCCTCTCTCTCTTTCTCTTTCCCTTTCCTTCTTCCTTTCACTCCTTTCTCCTGTCCCCCTCTCCCTCTCTCTCTTTCTTTTTCCCTTTCTCTCCCTCTCATTTCTTTCTCCCTTTCCCTATCTCTCCTTTCTCTTTCCTTCTCTCTCCCTCTCACTCCCTGTCTCTCTCACCGAAAGAGAAAGAAAAGAAAAAGAATTGAGGGGCTGGAATAAAATATAGTGGATAAGGCTCTTCTTGCCTAGCACATGGCTGACCCATGTTTTATCCCTTGCACCCATATGGTCCCTAAGCACCACCAAGAGTGATTCCTGAGTGCAGAACGAGGAGTTAGCTCTGAGCACTCTGAGCCTTGCCATGTTGTGTCTCTCCTGCCCTCCACCCCGCAAACATTGATTGGTACTTTTTTAAGGAGGTTAGAGGTCAAATTTTGGGCCTTGGGATAAAATATTGGATTGACTTGAAAGATTTAGTGATCATAAGGTGGTTGTTATAGATAAGGAAATTGGCTTGCTCTTCAAATCTTTGTTCTTCCTTGAACTTATATCTTGTCTATATTAGTGTTTTGTGTGTGTGTGTGTGTGTGTGTGTGTGTGTGGTGTTTACTTATTTCTACTCTGGAGAAACATCGTTCTCTCAAACACATTCTTCTCTCTTTCTCTCCCCTTTCATCTTTCTAAACAAATTTCAATAAAAAATACCTTGTTTCAAAAATAAAAGGACATGGAAGTAAATGGAGTGATCCATAGAAAGTCAGATGAAAATGGCAGAAAATGGAAACCCAAAGACCCTTAGCATTTAATGCTATTTGGAAGAAAACCCTTCTAGGTAAATGGAAAGAATGTTGTTCTGAAAGATCAAATAAAATGAGTCTATGCATCTGAGTTTATTTACTTATTTATTTGAATCATGTGGGGTAATACTCAAAGGTTTTCTGTGCTCAGAAATCACTTCTGGCAGCCTTGGATACCAGGGATTGAACCCGGGTCATCTGCATGCAAGGCAAATGCCTTATCCACTGTGCTATTGCTCCAGCCCTTCAGATTATTATTTTTATAAAAAGATGTGGGAAAATTTTTTATCTATAAATAAAACTGTTCCTACCTGAGTAATAGCCTAGCTGTAGAAGCTTTGCTCTATTTGTCATTTCTGCATAAGGGATTGTGATTCTTTTTCTTGCTTGTTTATTTTCTCTCTTTTTTTTTTGGCGGGGGAGGCACATCCAGCGATGCTCAGGGGTTACTCCTGGTTATACACTCAGAAATCGCTTCTGGCTTGGGGGATCATATGGGAGGCTGGGGGAATCGAATCACGGTTTGTCCTGGGTCAGCCACATGCAAAGCAAAAGCCCTACCACTACATTATTGCTTTGGTCCCAAGGGATTATGATTCTTTTTGAAAGTAGAATGGATGAGGCCAAAGTTAATAAAATTATGAAGTGGAACATGGTAATATTAAAACATAGGAAAATAGGATTTTTTAAATAGGGATAGACATCTGGGAATGTGAATGAAAAAAGTGGATTGTGTCAGTAATCTAGGCTCAATGATTCATTGGGGATACAAAAAATTTAATAGTTTTTTTTTTAATTTTTATTTTGATCATATTGGCTTACATATCTTTTACAGTAGTATTTTAGGTACATATTAACATTGAATCAGGGGCATACCCATCACCAAATTTGTCCTCCTTCCATCCCCATTCCCTTCCTGGAACCCATATCCCCCACCATCACCCCCTGGGTTGCTAGAGTAGGTGGTCTTCTCTTTGTCTATCTTACTATTAGTGATCATATATCTCATATATCTGTTTGGTCCTGGTACCCTCCCTTGTTTTCCCCTCTATTTGAGAGGTGGAGCTCGATAATTCGAGTTATGTGGTTTTGTTTGAAGGAAAGAAAAGCAATAGAATGGGGTAAAAAAAAAATCAAATAAGCTGAAAATGGGCGGAGTCCTTCTAGAGGCTTTCAACCTCAGTTTGAGAGAGGATATGAAAAAGGTAATTGAAACACCACAACAATACAGAAAGAAATATCAAATTAAATATCCAGTGAGCACTACAGCAATAAAGACAAGCACCACACAATAGTCTCGGTCCTGAAATCAAATCATGCCAGAGTGCAAAAAGAAAGAAAGATAAAATAAAATAAAAAAATAAAATAAAACAAAACAAAATAAAATTGGAAACATCAACTTCAATATATACACCAAAATAAAGAAGTCAAAAATTAATCAATCAATATATATGGATAAAACAATTATTTTGTGCTTTTTTTTTTTTTTTTTTCTTTTTCCCCCTGCATAGGCACAGTACCTATTGGGAATCTTATAGAGGGAATTCCCTTGGCCTAGGACAGGTGTCGGCAACCTGCGGCTCCGGAGCCGCATGCGGCTCTTTTGAAGGCTTGCCGCGGCTCCGGAGCCGATGTCATAAAAAAAAAATACTGCTTTAATCTCAGCTCCGCTTCTCTCCGCTATATCTATAGCAGTGAGGCGGAGCTGAGGAGCGGAGCCAATGGAGGCAGCCGTACCTGGTGACGTATATAGCATTAAGGTAAGAAACAATATATGCAGTGTTATATTTGTTTTAAATGTTGCAATGGTTTTGCGGCTCCCAGTTTCCTTCGGAAACGGGTCCAAGTGGCTCTTTATGTCTGAAAGGTTGCAGACCCCTGGCCTAGGAGATACAGGGTTTCTCCACTCCTGAAGTGTACTGTCATGGGATTAACTATAGACTCCTTGCATGATCATTTACTCTCCCCTCGGTGCTTTTGTGGTGTATGGAAGACTTCTGCTTCGTCATGTATGTAAAATCAGACCTCTGTATCTAGAGATCTTGGTGTCTGTACAGCTCAAGGAATGGAGCCTATGATGAAGTCTTTCTTTGTGGTTCTAGCAATTCTGCTTCTTCAGTGTCATTTTAATCCATCTTCTGTAGTTGGTGGTCTTGGTCATTATGCTGCTCCTAGGATGGAGCCTGGGATAGAGTCTTTAGTTATGTTTCCAGAAGACCCTTTCAGTTGCGATTGTCTCAGTCAGACCTCTGGAATTGGAGATCTTGTTTGTTGAACAGATCATAGACCAAACGCTAGGCTAGAGCTTCTTCTTGTTGTTGTTGGTCCCAGGATGCGTACTGTCCAGTCCTGGTTGTAACAACCAGTCATCTGCAGATAGCGATCTTGGCTTTTGCACAGATGAAAGGGTGACATGTCTTCTGATTTTGTCTTATTGTTGGCTGGTGAGGAAGGACAACGTGCTCTTGGATCAAGTTGTTCCCATTTCCTCATTGTCAGGTTATCGATGTAGAACTGGCACATGTTGGTGTCAGGGCAGCATTATGGATGCCCTGGAGGGGATTTGGTTCCTGGAGCTGTTGTGGAAAACTCTGTTGTTTCTATGTCTGGGATCCAGGAGTCAAGGCTGGACCCTCGGTGCCTAATTCCCTGGGGTCTAAGTTGGTTCCATATGACATACATTCAAGGTGGGAGATGCCCCTGTGTTGTAAAAAACTATGAGAGTTCTTATCCCTAGTAGATAAGAGCTTGTTTTTACATGTAAAATTTCCCCTCTTTTTAATATGCCTTTTCAGGAAGAAGTGGTGCTACATTATATTGCAGGTGGATTTCAGGGTGGAGAGAGAAGAAAACAGACACATGACAAAAACTAAAAATATATATGCTCACACATAATATAATTATTTTTAGGGTTATAGTTTTTTTTTTTATAGAGAAAGGATACAAAGCAAAATCAACGAGGGTAAAGGTACATGTGACAAAGCATGGAGGACTTTTATTAACCAGGCTCCTAAAATTAGGCATAATGAGCCAGAGAAATGGCTCAGCATGTCAGGTGCTTGACTTGCAAGGCTGATCTGGGTTCAATTCCCGGCATCCCATATGGTCCCCCAACCCCCAAAAGGAGTGATCTCTGAGCACAAAGCCAGGAGTAAACACTAAGTCTTGAGCTTTGCTGGATATGGCCCTAAAACAAAACAAAATAATGCACAAAACCCACAAACAAATTCAGGCATAAGCTTCCTAGGGACCTTTTCCTGTAGAGTCACACAGGACAAACTCTTTTCCTCCTAGGAATTATGACCTAGTTGTAAAATGTTGCCCATTAGGAATGACTATTAGAGACTCAGTGACCCTCACTTTTATTGGGTGTTAATTATGTAATCATCCTCTGCCTAACAGATACCTTAATTCCAAAGCCTAAGAAGGGAAGTAGATGTTTGACATAAATGATTTAAGCACCATAAACCCTGTTTAGCTTGAAGGGAGGTAGGAACTCTATGTATACTGCCTCCTATGTATTCATTCTTTTTTGCACAATTACTCAAAGGGGCAAGAAAAGCCATTTTGAGGACCAAAGCTAAATTTTAATATTGGTAAATTTTAGAGGCATTAATGTAGAATTAGAACTCTTAAGTATAAACTGATGATGTGATAGACTATGAAGATAAATACAATTCAAGCTTATGAACCAAGTACAAAAAACTTTGTCATAAAACATTGGAACTCAAGATAGTAAAAATTCTTATGGGAGAGTCAAGGGTTGAGCTATCAATTCAGTACTACCCTCCTTCAGTTTTATTTGTTGAAGCTGGACTTCCCTTCCTAGTACCTCCCTGGGATTATATTTGGTTGGAGATAGAGGGAGAGAGATAAGTAAATGAGGCTGTTAAATTGTTTATTTATTTATTTATTTTTATTTTTGGGTCACATCCAGCAGTGCTCAGTGCTTACTCCTGGCTCTACGCTCAGAAATCGCTCCTGGCTTGGGGGACCATAGGGGATGTTGGGATTCGAACCACCATCCTTCTTCATGCAAGGCAAACACCTTGCCTCCATGCTATCTCTCTAGCCCCAACAACTGGTTCTTAATTTGATCAGACTGGTGTCCTTACAAGAAGAGGAGAAAGATCTTTTTCTTTCAAGGATCACAGGATAAGAAGCCATGTCAACACGTAGAGGTAGCAGTCATTAGACCAGGAAAAAGACTTGCATCAAAAGAAATCAAATGATCCAAAGCTTTGATTTTAGACTTTGCAAGTTCCAAAACTAAAAAAAGTACACTTGTGTGGTTAAGTGAACCGGTGCATGTTTCTTTTGTTTTTGAGGTCTGGGGTAGAGGGGTGATTTGGGCCACACCCAGTAGTGCTCATTTTACTTATGGCTCTATGTTCAGGTATCACTCCTGACAGGCAGGGCTCAGTAGACTATAATATGATAATGAGGATCCAATTTGAACAGGCAGGGCCTGTTGTGGACCATATGTAGTGTTGGGGATCAAACTGGCATCAGCCATGTGGCAAACAAGTAATATATACTTTGTACTATCTCTTCATCTTCTAGTTTTTCTATTTGTTTCTTTTTTTTTTCCTATTTGTTTCTTTGGACTATCTCTTCATCATCTAGTTTTTCTATTTGTTTCTTATGTCATCTTGAACAGACCAAGATATACTGAAATCAGATTAGGACTTCAACATTATGAAGGTGAATTTTTTGTGGAACATAGTAATGTTTTTTTGTTTCCTTTTTTTGTTGTTGTTGCTGTTGTTTTGTTTTTGGGTCATACCTCCTGGCTCTATGCTCAGAAATCGCTCCTGGCAGGCTTGGGGGACCATGTGGGATGTTAGGTTTTGAACCACCATCCTTCTGCATGCAGGGATAAAGCCATACCTCCATGCTATCTCTCCGGCCCTTTTTTCTTTTTTTATTGTTTCCCTTTTTGACTTTTTTTTAAAAAAGGATATACATACCACTTTGTATGAGTTAACATAAGTTATTTAGCCAAGGTTTCCAATACCAATCACTTGTAACATACGATTATTTTAATTTAAATTAAACAGATAAATTTTGTTCCTTGGTTGCAATGGCCAGTGTCCATAATACTGTATCACAGATAGAGGTGGAGCATTCCCACCATTGGAGAAAGTCTTATAAGAGTAGTGAAATTCTAGAGGTTTCCTCAGACTTCTCTATATTTTTTCTCAATTGGTCAAAAATTTTCCAGGTTAAAGGCAATGTGTATGAACACTTGGATTTCTGGTAGGCAATCTTTAAAGTTTTTAAATAATGACACTAAAAATATATAGTGCAAAAACTATTAGAAAGTAGTCAGTTGAGTTGAAATTTGACAGTATCTGTGATTCTGAATTATTTGGAATATGTTCTTAAAATAACTACTTTTATTACTTACTGGCTTGCTTATATCTAAATTCATTAGACAAAGACATTGGATAAGCTTCATTCATTTTATTTTTTGTTTTGTTATTTTTTGGGGGCCACACCCATTTGATGCTCAGGGGTTACTCCTGGCTAAGCGCTCAGAAATCGCCCCTGGCTTGGGGGGACCATATGGGACGCCGGGGGATTGAACCATGGTCCTTCCTTGGCTAGCGCTTGCAAGGCAGACACCTTACCTCTAGCGCCACCTCACCGGCCCCTCACTGATTTTAATTTTTCTTCTGATCTTTCACAGTGCTGGTAGGTGCAAAGATGGCAGTTTTATAACATCCCTGCTTCTGTGCGAAAGAGACATCCCAGTTCAAGGGAGCTCAGTGCAAGAGGCAGTCTGACATTATTTGGAACAAATTACTTCATGAGATAATCACAAGTAGTTTTGTGAATAACCTTATGAGGTAAAAACTGCTTTACTCTTGAAATCAAGTAAAGATATTATGTGCCAATTTCAGATAATTAGCACATGGTCACTGAACTACTGAGTAGAGATGCTGGGTTCATACCAGATAGTCAAGTGGTTCATAGAAATGCTGGGTCTGATCTTGTGCATTTGGGTCAGTGTTTCCTTCTCACTGTGCCAGAACTGCACTCAGAAAGCTTGTTCTGTATAGCAGAGTGCTTTGTGAAGTCCACATACTCAAGCGACCTGGAGGACGAGCTACTTTAGTTTAAGGGCTTGTTATCTTTATTTTAAATTGAAAAGCACAGGAAAATTAAAGAAAAGTGAAGTTTAAATCATTTAGTACCATCATTTACTTTGGAATCAGGTGCTCAGGGGTTTCTCCTGGCTCTACGCTCAGAAACCACTCCTGGCAGGCTCGGAAGACCATATGGGATGCCGGGATTCAAACCACTGTCCTTCTGCATGCAAGGCAAATGACTCACCTCCATGCCATCTCTCTGGCCCAATGAGGTCTTTTTCTTTGCTTATACCAATACACTTTTATAAAAATAAGTATTTGTGAGGCTGGAGTGGTGGTGCTAGAGATAAGGCGTCTGCCTCGCAAGCACTAGCCTAGGATGGACCGCAGTTCGATCCCCCGGTGTCCCATTTGCTCCCCCCATTCCAGGAGCAATTTCTGAGCGCATAGCCAGGAGAAACCCCTGATCATCAACGAGTGTGGCCCCAAAACAAAACAAAACAAAAAACAAAAAAAAGTATTTGTGGATTGTGGAGATAGTATAAAGGTTGAGGCCTTGCATCCCATCAAACCTGGTTTAAATCCTTAATATCACATATGGCATCCCTGAGTACCACCAAGGGTGGCCACAGAGCCAGGAATAGCCCCTGACATTGGGTGAAGTCCAACCCACTTCCAGTCAAAGAAAATCCTTAACATCTGTCTGAATTGTCACCACCTAACCAGAAACATTAGGATGACCATCTTTTCAATCAGTGAAGTATATTCTTTGAATAGCTAATGCTTTAAAGATGCATTAAAAATGACTTTTTATATACTCACTTTAATGATGCTCATTCATTTTAGCCATTGCACACACAAAATGTGTGTGTGTGTATGTGTGTGTGTGTATGTGTGTGTGTGTGTGTGATGTTTGGAAGATATAATTCAAATCTTTTTTTAAAAAAGCCTTAATTAAAACCTAAAAAGGCCTTAAATTTAGTAAATTTTAAATTTTGACCTGGAACATCACCAAATAATAATTTTAGGTATGATTTCACGCTGAACAGAGACTTTAGTGTACTAAATAATAGTTTCAGGTGTGATTTTAAGCTGAACAAAGCCTTAAAATTTAGTAGCACTCGGTGCCAAATAGTTCACTTTCTTCCTGCATAGAATAGCTCAGTCTGATGCTACTGGTTCTTCGCTTCCTCTTTTTCCTTCATTTCTCTTTGTATCATTTAAACTCTAACACCATACCAGACTCACTCTTTGTTGTGCTTGGCTTACTGTGTTGATATCTTTCCCACTAACTCTTCTAGCCTCAGTCATTGATGTGTCTCTTGGCACAGAATGGTGATGATGGTGTTTCTTGAAACTGACTCAGGAGCACTCCAAGTCAGTAATGATATTTGCTGTAATGAGTACCAGGGTGGGATAACCACACATCCTTGGACTGGGATTTTAAAGTTGTCAGTTGTTTTGTGAACTGTGGTTTTGGGATCAATTTGAGCAAGAGATTGAATTTATTTTCCACAGACTTCTTTTCTTGGTTTTGCCTGGCATCGATGCCTTATCATTATATGTCTTATTTTATTTTGTTATTATTTGGGGCTTTTACATTTTTCTTTTGTCACTTTCCTTTACATTTTTCTTCTATTTGTTATTATTTAGACTTTTCTTTCCCCATCCTCCTGTCTTAAGACTTACACACTTACTTCTATGATATTGTTTCAGTATCTGAGGGTTATGTGGCTGGTGTATGCTAGAGATGACACAATTTTTGTTTTGCTTGGAACTTCCAATGGTTAAGGCCACAGATTTTGCATATAGTGTGTGGGGTGATGGTGGGGTGACGGCAGTGGGCTCTTGGATTTGAGACAGGCACTGTACCCTGGGCCGTTTTCTCCTTTTCTGATTTTTGTGCTCACCAGATTTTCCTTTAGCATGAATCTATTGTAGGTTTCTTGAATGGAAGACAGGATGGTGAAATAATGTAACTAAGATGATAAGGAACTGATTTCTCTTTGATTCCTTCTGTTTGGAGACCATAGGATCAATTAGGTATTAATATTAATGGCTTTGGGAGCTGGAGCGATAGAACAACAGGTAGGGCATTTGCCTTGCATGTAGCTGATCCAGGTTTGACCGGCCAGGTTTCTGAGCATCACCAGGAATGAACTCTGAGTGCAGAGCCAGGAATAACCTCTGAGCAATGAAGGGTGTGGCCTATAAACAAAGCAAACAAAAAAAGACTTTTGATAGCCATGTTTTATACAGAGTGACTCTCTACATTCTGGGAGTTTCTGAAGCATCTAAGAGATAGGATTGGCCCATGTATAAGGAGGGAGGAAAATATTGCCAGTACAGGCCACCCATGTAATAATAAAAAAATCAATGAAATGATGGGAAGACTCTTAGAGAGATGAATTTTAGATATATAAAAATGTTTTAAGTAAAAAAAAAATCAATGAAATTTATTGTTAAGTGGAGGATTAATAAAATGGGAAGACTTTTAGAGATGAATTTTAGATATATAGAAGTGTTTTAAATTTGAGATAAACAGGGTTGTATTATTATTAATATTTGAAGAAGATTAAATATTGACCAAGAGGTAGCTCTTATTCTTAGAAAGCAATAAATATAGATAACAATTTCAGTATAGGATTGATCAGCTTTTTTTTTTTTTTTTTTTTTGGTGGTTTTTGGGTCATACCCGGCAGTGCTCAGGGTTTTTTCCTGGCTCCGTGCACAGAAATTGCTCCTGGCAGGCACGGGGGACCATATGGGACGCCGGGATTTGATCTGATGACCTTCTGCATAAAAAGTAAATGCCTTACCTCCATGCTATCTCTCCGGCCCCTGGTCAGCTTCTTCATAATAATGTGGTCTAATGAAGCATGTAAAGGAAAATAAAGATGAGTATGTTATAAATTATTTTTTTATTTGTGTTTATACAGTGATGTTCAGAGACTCCTCATGGCTCTGCACTCAGGAATCACTCTTGGCAGTGCTCAGAGGACTATATGGGATACAGGAATTGAATCCAGATCAGTTACATGCAAAGAAAGCATCCTACACACTACATTATTGCTCCATCCAACTTGGTTGCAGTTTCTTAAAAATTACCTATTCTCTATGTTTGAGGAGATATTACTATACTTAGCCAAAAAGCTGCAACATGATTTTAGGAAGATGTTAGGTAAACTGAAAAATTTCCAAGTTTCAGAAGGACTGGAGTCAATAGTGAATAGTGCATTTTCCTTGCATATAGTTGATTCTAGTTCTATCCCAGCATTATATATACCCCTAAACGTCACCAGAAGTGATCCCTGAGACTCTTAATTCACTGCTGGTGGGAATGTAGACTGGCCTAGCCTTTTGGAAAAATAATATGGATATTTTTTTAGAAAAACTAGAAATTGCCAGAGAGATAGCATGGAGGTAAGGCATTTGCCTTTCATGCAGAAGGTCATTGGTTCAAATCCCGGCATCCCATATGGTCCCCTGAGCCTGCCATGAGCGATTTCTGAGTGTAGAGCCAGGAGTAACCCCTGAGCACTGCCGGGTGTGACCCAAAGACAAAAAACTAAAAAAAAAAAAAAAAAAAAAAAAAAGAAAGAAAAGAAAAACTAGAAATCGAGCCCTCTGCATTCTTGTGTTCATCACAGCAGAATCTGCCACTATAGTCAGAATCTGGAAACAACCAAAGTGCCCGAGAATAGATGTGTGGCTAAAGAAACATGGAATACTATGTAGCCACTAGGAATAATGAAGTCATGAAGTTTGCTTATACATGGATGGTCATGGAAGTTTTATGCTGAGTGAAATGAATCAGAAGGAGAAGGATAGGCAGAGAATACTATTACTCATTTGTGGGATATAAAAAAATAAAGGACATTTTGGTCATAGTATCCATAGACAATAGAGATGAAGGCTAGTTGGACCAGTCGATGGTAGGAAGCTTGCCACAGATTGTGGGGAATGAAGTTAGGGTAGAGAAGGGTTCTGTACGGCAATGATATTTGGAACCCATCACTGTGATCATGAGCAGGGTGCTAAAAGGGGATAAAGAGGGGGCTGGAGCGGTGGTGCAAGTAGTAAGGCGCTTGCCTTATGTGCACTAACCTAGGATGGACCATGATTCAATCCCCTAGCATCCAATATGATCTTCCAAGCCAGGAGTGATTTCTGAACGCATAGCCAGGAGTAACCCTGAGTGTCTTCGGGTGTGGCCCCAAAACAAAAGCAACAACAACAAAAAAAGGGGATAAAGTGATATGCATGGTACCCCTTTAGTAACAACAGTGTAAACCACAGTTTCATAAAGGAGAGAGAGGGAGATGGAGAAAAAAGCATCTGTCTCAGAGGCAGGCAGGAGGTGGTGGAGGGCGAGAGGGCAACTGGGGACATTGGTGGTGGGAAATGTGCACTGGTGAAGAATGGTGTACAATGATTAAATTCAATTACGAACATTTTGTAACCATGGTGGTAAAAAAATAAAATGTATAAAACTAGAAAATAATTTAATGTAAAAGTCCCTAAAGACTCTATCAAAAACAAAAGACATAACATCCAAACTCCTAGAAACAATAAACCTATACAGTAATGTGGCAATTTACAAAATCAACAACAGAACATATGTCCAAGTTCTTTATTCTGTTCCATTTATCCTTGTGTCTATTTTTTCAATACTAAACTATACTCATATAGCTTTACAATAAAAGTTGAAGCCTCACCCCCCCTCAAAATAATTGACCATTGAACACATATGGATGTGCTTTGATAAGTCTTTCCTTAAAATCCCCCCAAAAGGAAGGGGAGAAAAATTAGGGCTAGAAATAGGGCAATTGTTGCCTTACATGCAACAACCTGGGTTTAATCTTGGTATCCTGCATGGTTCCCTGAGCACTGCCAGGAGTGATCTCTGCCAGGTATAACATCCTCATCCCTGCTCCCCTAAAGGAGGAAAAAATTCAAATGTTGTTTCGCTGTTGCCCATTACAAACTAGAGGGATTTTAATGTTGTCCAAATGTTAATTCAGTAGCTTTTTGAAACTATTTATTAACTGATTTCATTTCTATGACACATTTTTCTTGCTTTGCATTTCAGGTTTAAGTATAAAATAGAGTCCATAGTATGTGCTGTAAAATTAGAAGAAGACTAGTTTTTTTTTTCTGTCAACACTTGAATAATAACAAGCTAGTCTGATATCATGACTACCACTTAGAATCATGCATAAAACCACACATAACATACTATTTTAAAAGCCTGGAACTAAGATGCAGAATAATTTTTTAAATAGCATTTGAAACCACATCTGTTATTACTATATGCCTCTGCTGTTCTGGTATGTTATTGTATAGATGGTATCAAATTTATTTATTTTTTGACGGGAGCCACACTGGGCAGCAGCCTGAAGTTACTCCTGGTTCTGTGCTCAGAAATCACTCTTGGCAGGCTTGGTGGGCCATGTGGAATATCGGGGATTGAATCCGAATTGGCTGCCTGCAGGGCACCCTACCTGCTATGCTATTGCTCTTTCCTCAGATGGTATCAGATTTGAATACTTAGCAAAAGGGATAGAACAACAGTGGTTTGCAAGTTAGTTTTACTGCTTTTAACTAAGTTAGACTGACTATAGTTATGAAGATAGTGGACTAAACTTGGAAACTAGAGTCATGGATAGAATAATAGGGACTTCTCTTCTTACAAACTGTTAATATCCCGCTGCAGATTCTTCATGGGTCATGACTTTGTTCCTTTAATGTAACTTTTTTTACCTCCTGTTCTCTCACTTTTACATCTGTTCTTGGCCCTAGTTATCTTCCTTTTTTTTTTTTTAACCTTTCCTGGATTAATCTTACACATTTATATGGCTTTGAAATACTGATGATTTCCAAATTTGTTTATAGCGAAGATCTGTCTTCTAGTTACCATACTCATATAGACCGTTGCTTTTTATACATTTTTCTTTTGGATTTCCTAAGTATCTTATTACTAGCTGCCTTAATTAATTAAGGCATTAAGAATTAATCTTCCCATCCAAGTGTGTCTTTACAATTCTTTTCTTTAGTTCATGGTGGATTATACACCTAGTTTCCAAGTCAGAGATCTTAGCAGCATTCTAAACTCACTATCTCTTTATTTATTTTGCCAGGTTAGCCAGGCACTATTATACTTATCTGCCTCTTATGTTTATTTTTCATCTCTAGGCACTTTTTTCATTAAGTCATAAAAAAAGGCCATAATCACCCCTTTCTCCTATAGGATAATTTTCTTGTTT
Source organism: Suncus etruscus (assembly GCF_024139225.1). Lineage (NCBI taxonomy): Eukaryota > Metazoa > Chordata > Mammalia > Eulipotyphla > Soricidae > Suncus > Suncus etruscus. The sequence goes on from NC_064851.1 coordinate 48,637,112, forward strand.
CTCCCATAGGCCACTTTCTACATTGTATGATCTTTCTAAAACAAATCTGATTATTATTAGAGAAATAGAAAGCCACTGAAGCATTTTTCAGCAGTAAAGTATATATCTGAAGATCCTTATAAATGCATCTGCCATTTGCCTGAATAGGGTGACCGCCTTGGTCAAATGTATTTTTTATAGCTTGCAGTCCCCCTATAACACATTCACAATGTTTTCTTATTGTTTTATGAGAAGCAAGCCATTTGTTGTGATTTTATATCCATTAGTAAACCCTAGTTTGATCTGTAGTCCCTCTTAAAGATATATTACACAATTGCAGATGTTGTAGCAAGGGTAAAAAAATATAATAATTGGCTTATCCCTTTGATAACTCTCTTTTTAGATATATGTTTGATGTTGTTTTAAAGCTTTTATTACAAACTATAGAGAGCCTGTCTACTGAATCTCACTCAAATAAAGTCATAACACTGATGAGATATTTGTATAATCTTGACCATTTTTCTCCAGGTAATTGAAATGACAAGAAAAAAAGCTTCCCCCAACAAAATCCCAGGCCCAGATGGTTTCAGTAATGAATTGTTTCCAATTTATAAAGGACATGCAACCAATTTTAGCCTCTTCCAGAAAATTGAAGAAACAGAAACAATCCCAAACAGTTTCAATGATGCTAACATTACCCTAATACTAAATGCACAAAAAAAAGAAGAGAGAGAGAGAAAGAGAAAGAGAGAGAGAGAGAGAGAGAGAGAGACAGAGAGACAGAGAGACAGAGAGACAGAGAGAGACAGAGAATTACAGGTCTATATCCTTGATGAACACAGAAGCAAAGATCTTTGATAAAATACTATTAAATAGAATTCAACTGTTCATCAGGAAGGTCATAACACCATGACCAATTAGAACTCCCAGAGATGCATGAGTGGTTTAACATATGCAAGTCAATCAATATAGGGCCTGAAGAGATAGCACAGCGGCGTTTGCCTTGCAAGCAGCCGATCCAGGACCAAAGATTCGAATCCCTGTGTTCCATATGGTCCCCCGTGCCTGCCAGGAGCTATTTCTGAGCAGACAGCCAGGAGTAACCCCTGAGCATCGCTGGGTGTGGCCCAAAACCAAAACAAAACAAAAAAAATCAATATAATATACCATATCAACAATAGAAAATATAAAGTTCTTATGATCATAATAGACACAGAGAAAGGTCAAGCACCTGTTCGTGATACAAACTTTAAAGAAGATAGAAATTGAAGAAGCCTTCCTCAGTATAATCACAGCTATTTAACACAAGCCCACAACAAACATATTCAATGGGAAACAATAAAACCTTTCCTCTAAGAACTTACACAAGATAATGTTGTTGCCTCTCACTACTTGTATTCAATATAGTACTAGAAGTACTTGCCACAGCAATTAGGCAAGACAAAGATATCAAGGGTATCCAAATAGTAAAGAAGACATGCTTTCCCTGTTTGGAGATGATATGATAACACATTCACATATTTTCTTTTTCATTTTATGAGAAGCAAGACATTTGTTGTGATTATATATCCATTAGTAAGCCTTAGTTTGATCTGTAGTCCCTCTTCAAAGATATATTACATAATTGCAGGGTCAGAAAATATAACAATTGGCATATTCCTTTGATAAATCTCTATTTAGAGATATGTTTGATGTTGTTTTAAAGCTTTTATTATAAACTATAGAGAGCCTGTGTACTGAATCTCACTCAACTATAGTCGTGGCATTTATGAGAAACTAGCATTGATCAGGGCACTGAAACTCACTCAAATATAGTCATGGCTCTGATAGATATCTGTATAATTTTAAACATTTTTCTCCAGGTAATTGAAATGACAAGAAAATAAGCTTCACCCAAATAAAACCCCATTTTGACATGATACTGTATTTAGAAAATTCTAAAGACTACCAAAAAGCTACTAGAAACAATAAATTTGCCCAGTAAAGTGGCAGCTTACAAAATTAATATGCAGAAATCTATGGCTTTTCTATATACAAATAATGAAAGAGAAGGAGATATTCACAATTCACAAATGTGCCTCAGAAAATCAATGGCCTCGGAGTCAACTTAACTGAAGAGGTTAAATACCTATACAAAGAAAACTACAAAACTTTATTTCAAGAAATAAAGAGAGGACACTAGAAAATAGAAACACATACCATGCTTAAGGATTGGGAGGATTAATATAATTAAAATGCAATATTCTCAAAGTATAGAACAGATCTAATGCAATCCCTATAAGGACACCTATGACATTTTTCAAAGAAATAGATTAAATATTCCTGAAATTCATATGGTATAATAAATCTCCACAAATAGCTAAAATAATTCATGGGATAAAGAAGATGGGAGGCATCACTTTACCCAACTTCATATTGTATTCTAAAGCAGTAGTCATTAAAACAGCATGATATTGGAATAAAGACAGACCCTTACTTCAATCAATGGAATTGATTTGGATATTTTGAGACTATCCTTTAGAATATTAATCTTTGATAAATAAATGATAAATAAATAATTAATCTTTGATAAAGGGGCAAAGAATACATACTGAAGCAAAGAAAGCCTCTTTAAACAGTTGTGTTTGGGAAAACTGGTCAACTACATGCAAAAAAATGAACTAAGACCTTTCTTTAATTTTGTGCACAAATCAGAATGGATTAAACATCTTGGCCAGGAAGATGGCAGTGGTAATGGGGAGTCTTCTGGTTTTCCTGTGGCTGGGTGGGGTCCTGGGGATTTGGCCCAATTCCATTTCACAAAGAAAAACCCAGATTTTCAGGTGTGTGGTACGATCTCATCTGAGAATATAAATCTGTTCATATTATTTGATTTCAGTCATGACCTTTTTGTCAGAAGATATAGGGGTGGTATTGGGGGGTGCTGTAGTTTATGCAGAAAAGGAGTTCTTTCACCTCTCTTCACACCTTTCTGAGAGTTGTATAGATCACCTTGTCCTTTCACCATAAATAACTCGATACATCTGATACATCTGGAGTTCAGCTGGATCTAAGTCTGTTTGTTGTTTTCTTGTAGTTTTAATTATTATAATAGTGTAGTAAAGATTAAGGTCTGGGGATGCAATGGCTACCATATTCTTTTCTTTTTTTTAACATAATTTTTATTTTGATCATAGTGGCTTACATATTGTTGACAATAATATTTTAGGTACATATTTACATAAAATCAGGGGGGATTCCCATCACCGGTTTGTCTTCCCTACTCCTTCGTTTTTGTCCTACCTCTCATATCCTCTTCCCTCACCCCCAGGGCTGCTAGAATATGTGGTCCCCTCTGTACCTATCCTATTACTTCGTAGTCTTACACCTGTTTGGTCCTGATGCCTCCTTTATTTCCCCCTCTAATTGGGGGGCAGGACTAGCTAGTTCAAGTTATGTGGTTTTGTTTGAGGAGGAGAAAAATAATAAACTGGGGTAAAAGTCTAATACGCCGGAAATAAGCAGAATTCTTCTAGAGGCTCTTGTCATCGGTTTGAGAGACAAAGGAGAAAAAGAAGGTGAAACACTCCACCCCTACGAAATGAAGTGTCAAATATCTATTGAGTTCCAACAATGGGCCCGGAGAGATAGCACAGCGGCGTTTGCCTTGCAAGCAGCCAATCCAGGACCAAAGGTGGTTGGTTCGAATCCCGGTGTCCCATATGGTCCCCCGTGCCTGCCAGGAGCTATTTCTGAGCAGACAGCCAGGGGTAACCCCTGAGCACCACTGGGTGTGACCCAAAAACCAAAAAAAAAAAAAAAAAAGAGTTCCAACAATAACGCTAAGCACCACAAAAACAGAACAAAACAAACAAACAAACAACCAAAAAAAAAAAAAAAAAACGCCGTGGTCTTGAGATAGGCACCATGGCAGAGCGCATGAAGAGGGAAAAGAAGGGGCCAGAGAGATCACATGGAGGCAAGGCGTCTGCCTTTCATGCAGGAGGTCATCCGCTCAAATCTCGGCGCCCCACATGGTCCCTCGTGCCGGCCAGGAGCAATCTCTGAGCCCGGAGCCAGGCATAATCCCTGAGCACTGCCGGGTGCCACCCAAAAATCTGAAAAAAAAAAAAAAAAGAGAAAAAAAGATAAGTGGGGGCAATAACTTCAATAACCACACTAAAACAAAGAAATCGACCAAAAATAGATAGGTAAATAAAAATAATAATAGTAGTACATGAAGATAAAAAGTAATACATGAAAAATAAACAATGTTTTTTTTTTCCCTCCTGCCCAGGCACAGTAAATATTGGGGTCATTCGAAAAGGGATTCACATGGCCTAAGAGATATGGGGTTTCTCCACCCTTGGGGTATATTGTCATGGGATCAACTATAGACTCTGTTTATGATCCTTTATTCTCCCGGTGGTGCATTTGTGGTGTTTGGGAGGCTTCTGCTCCGTCCTGAGTGATATAGTGAGACCTCTGTATCTAGAGATCTCAGTATCTGCACAGTTATAGGGGTGGGACTTATGATGAAGTCAGTCTTTGTGGTTGTAGAAGTTCTGTTCCCTCAGTGTCATTTTAGTCCAACTTCTGTGGTTGGTGGTCTTGGTCTTGGCACTAACCCTGGGATGGCACCTAGGATAACGCCTTTCCTTGTGTTTCCAGAAGCCCCATTCCGTTACAGTTGTCTCTGCCAGACCTTTGGAACTGGGGATCATGGTTGTTGTGCAGGTCGTAGCTCAAACCCTAGACTAGGGCTTTTTTATTGGTCCCAAGATATATACAGTCTGGTCATGGTTCTAGCAGCCGGTCCTCTGTAAATCGCGTTCTTGGTTTTTGGACCTACCAGCGGGTGACAAGTCTTCTGATTTTGTCTTATTGGTGGCTGGTAGGGCAGGATAACCTGCTCTTAAGTCAAGTTGTTCTTGCTTTCACTATTCTGAGGGTTTCCTGGTTCCATATAAAAATGAGAAATATCTAATCTTCTACATTCTTGAAAAATTCCATGGCTATTTTGATAAAAATTGTATTGCATCCACAAATTACTTTGGGTAAGTTGATATTTTAATAGTATTGATTCTTACAATTCATTAAAAGTGAATATACCGGTATTTATATTTTCTTTGTCTTTTATTTCTCTGAAATTATTTTAATTTTTCACTTCCTTTGTTATTTCCTACCTTTTTGAAATTTTTGGACAATTATCAATGGATGTTTTTAAAATCTTATTCTATTCTGCATTGTTGCTAATATTGTGTTTTGGATATTAACCCCTTTTCAGATGTGTGATGTACAAGTATCTTACCTTCTCTCAGTTTCTAGGTGACCTTTTTTGTTTTAGTAGTGATATCTTTAATCACAGAGAAATCTTATTTTCATTTACTTTTTGTCATTTCCATTCCTCTCCTTTTCTTCGTTGATAATTGTCTATGTTTTTGCAGTGACCTGGGTTTGCACACACCTGGCTCTTGGTGATTGACCATGTACAAAATATTTCTTATTAAAGCAGCATGATTTATAAAGTTATTCATAGTTGAGTTTTAGATATGCAATGGAGCAGTACATATCCCACCACCAATGTCAACATCCCTTCACCAACATTCCCAGGTTTGCTCCTATATTCACTTTACCTAGCCTATTATCGACAATTTTTTTAATTGTGATGCTTTCTGGGTTCACACTGAGGTTACAGTACTGGCACCCCAACAGCAGTGCTTCCTGAGGGTCACAGTCTGAGGTGAGTCTTACACATATAGTTGTCAAGATTGCAGTGCCTGGTCATAGTGCACACATCTTTTTTTTAAAACAAACATAGTTTTCTAGGATATTGCTCCTTGGGTTGCTTTGTTGCTCAAGAGTGCTCTCCTGTGCCAAGGGGTACACTCCCCGACATTGCTGTCGCACATTTCATTCAGTCGCAGGGGTCTCTAGAGATCTAGATGTGAGGTACTTACACAGGCTGGCTGGGCAATAGGGGTCAAGCTAGCCTAGTTGCCAGAATTATATTCTGTATATTTGATGGAGCAGGGATTTGAACTAGTGACCATGTATATTTTTTGTTGTTTGTTTATTTAGGGCACACCCAATGGTGCTCAGGAACTATTCCAAGCTCTGCTTGGAAAGTAAGTAGTTTATGATGGTACAGAGAGGAACCATCCCGTGCTGGGGTTTGGATTCAGCCTTTTGCAAGCAAAGTTGAGCTGTCTCTGGTCTTTGCTTCAACTGTTTTGCCATTGCATGTTTTCTATTTCTTGAGTTCTCTTTCACTGATAATTTAGAATTTCATTTTATAGTTTATTTCTAGATTCAAAATTATATACTTTTTTCTTTTATTGTTTATCATGGGAATTGTAACATTTAATTTTTTTTTTTTTTTTTTTGGTTTTTGGGTCACACTCGGCAGCGCTCAGGGGCCACTTCTGGCTCTACACTCAGAAATCGCTCTGGCAGGCTCAGGGGACCATATGGTATGCCGAGATTCAAATCACCATCCTTCTGTATGCAAGGCAAATGCCCTGCCCCCATGCTATCTCTCTGGCCCCATAACATTTAATTTATAATAAAAAATCTACAAGTACTTTTCCTCTTGTATCAGACAGACAATATAAACTCATTAACCCTAATAACTCCCATTTTTTATTCAGCCTGGTTATGTTTTTTTATGTATCTAAAAATAATTTTTTGGAATTTAGAATTGTTTTATTTGGATCATGATCTTTACATTGACTAGTAGAATGGATGGTCTTTCCTTGTTTACTGACCAGAGTTATTTCATGACCATTGTTTATGAATCAGAATCAGATTTATTTTCATTGTTTACTGTTTGAAATCAGCTCCTAATCTAATCAGCTGAAATTAACCTGTTGAAGTGAACTTACTTAATGTTTGCCTACTTTTAGGATCTCCTCTTTGCCTTTATTTTATGCAGATTTACTGTAGTTTATTTCTGAGGAATGTATTTTGTACTGTAGCCAGAGATTCCTTTTGAGTGGGCTCCGCTGATCCATTCTGATCAGTGGTATTACTATCAGTTCCTTTGTCAGTACTCTTCTTTTCCCTGGATTGCTTCCCCTGCAGTGACCGTTTATCTTCAAAATACTCTGTCTACACAGGTCCTTTTCTCAGGTTCTGTTTCTGATGAACCCAAGATAGGCCATTCATCCTTCTTGGCTCTGACGATTACTGAATTTATATGTACAATGATGACAAAGATACACTTGCAGAAGTGTTTATTTTCCTTCTTGGCAAGAAAGTAGATGCCGTGCAAAGCATCTTCTAGCAGGGGTCTCAAACTTGCGGCCCGCGGGCCATTTGTGGCCCTCCGTACAACATGTTGTGGCCCTGCCCTAGAGGAATTTTGTTTTGTTTTGTTTTAGTTGTTTGGGTCACACCCCCCAATGTTCAAGGCTTACTACTGACTTTGCACTTAAGGATCACCCCGACTTTGCCTTCTGCGGCCCCTAGGTAAATTGTTTGAGACCCCTGTAAGCATACAATAGGAGTACATGCCTCTCATTCCAAAAGTTTTCCAAATAGGGGGTCTCCCATGCCTTTAAACACTTTAGAGTAGTAGTTCTTTGTGTGGAATACACTTTTGCCTACTTACCCCCACATCCTATGCTTTAATGTTACTGTGAATAGTTATATGCCTCTCCTCCTCTCAGTATTTAGAGGCGATTGGTGCATAGCAACCTTGAGAGTTTACTGCAAGATTGGGTAGACCTAATGTCTAGGTTTTAGAGAGCAGTCTCTCAGATGGCCTGGGTTCTGGCCCTAGAGCAACAGGTCTGTGTTCTATTCCAAAATATGTGGACTACACTTTAAATGCGTTTTAAAATAGGTTTCTTTTTAACTTTGAATGAATGCTAGAAAATTTAGATGCTAGAAAACCATATGCAAAGCACGCACCTTTGTATCTGCCATCTCTTGCTCTATAATGCTAATCTTCTCTCCTGCTGTCTTTGTCTCTATGACTGTCTGTCTCTGTCATGTCATTCTTGATTTTAAAAGTTTATACTAAAAATGAAACCTTCAGTCTGTTGACAATTTAAAATAATTCAAAGATGATTCTACAGAAAGCATGCACTTTTACTCTATTTTTTAATCAATGAATTAATTGTGGCACAATTCAAAGCTCTTTGTATAAAATGCTTTGTTTTCTTTCTTACAGATTCTGACTTGCTCCACTTAGTGTTTCATAGGCCACTCTGAAAGTCCAAGTACATCTCGTTTCCTTATTCTCAGATGGCTCAGAATTCAGGCCTTTCTTCTGATTGTCAGTTTTGGATAAAGAAGCTTACTTTATGGGACCAAGCCTCCACTTCGGAAACCTGGCAAGACATCTGCCTTCATCTGCCTCAGTTTCAGGACTTCTTGAGGCAGATGTATGATGCCTTGAAAATGATGGTAAGTAGTAGACAAAATAATAAAGTTACATAGTGACAATAGAATCTTTCTGGAGTTAAAAAAGTATTGCTGGATTAAAAAGACAAAACACTCCTGGATAATATAATTGGGTCAAGCTTTCCTTGTTTCTCCTTTATGTAAATAAGAATTTTTAATATATATTATTATGTAAAATTTCCCGTTTGTCTTTAAATAAACAAGACTGGAAGTTGTCATCAGGTAAAGTAGATGAGAATCATGCACTCTTCTTTTTTATTTTATTTTATTGAAATCATTCTGATTTACAAAGTCCTTCATAGTTGGATCTGAGACATACAATGAATCAAGGCCAATCTCACCATCTCACCATCAATATCGACATCCCTCCTCCAATGTTCCCAGAGTGCATGCTATAACATTACCTTTGGCCTCTCTCTTCAGACATATAAACCTGAAATACAGCAATGCTATCAGGACCAGTGTTGGAACCTGGAAGCAAGCTGTGGGAGGGTGGTGCAGGCAGCAAGGGGTATGTTTGGTGAGAGGGACAGGAAGGTGCCTCTCTCTGGCACTTGCAAACTTAAGATGTTGTGAAAGATAGCAGTGGGATCAGGGCTGGTTGTGGAATGTGGAAACTGGCTCTTCTAAAATTATTTTAAGCTGTTGTTTGGGGAATATTTAGATTTGAATGTATTAAGTACTATTTACAACTTATTATATTTTATATTTATTTTCTAATTTTAAGATGAAAAGCAAGATGATCATTTAACTTCTGTGTTCTTGTGTATTGTTACTTTCTTCCTTAACCAAAGAAGTAGGAAGTCTGAAGAATAATTTATGTTGATGATAGGAGTTTATCTTTAGAAGCTGAATGGAAATATACAGTCTTTATGAGTAACCAGTACTATTAAATTTGCTGTAAAAGAACTTGTAACTTGACCTAAAAACGGTCCCAGAAAGTCTAGGACTAGCCTTGATGATGAAATAAATGTGAAGAATTTAGTTCTGCAGCACTAGGAAATGCTTATCGTTTCAGCTTATATTATATTATATTATTTCAGTTTGGTCTCATTCTTGAACTTTTTTGAAAGGTAAAGATGTGGGGAAAGGGCAAGTTGTAGAATAGTATGTTGATCTTCAAATCTTAAACTGTTTTCTCTACCAACAGTGTGTCTTTTTCCTTTGTTTGAGATTTTAGTTTGTAGACTATAGCATATAGTAATCAAGATTGTTATAAACAGAGATATTTATTTTTATGCTTTGGCTGACCTCTATTTCTTTTACACGTTCCAGAGGTCTTGTCCACATAAACTGATTGTGGAGATGTATTAGAAACCTCTCTTTTATAAGAGTGAAAGTTAGAATAGACATAAGAAAATATCCATATTCAACATATCTATATATGTAAATATATATATAAACATACTTAATGATTCTTCCCTGTGATTCTTTATTAGTTTTTGTTATTTTGAAGCTGAGTGCCACTCCTGACTGTTAGGTATGAGTAAAATATATTAATTTTGTAACAAAATGACTTTATTTTGTTGACCTAGCGAAGGAGGAAGATAATTGCCTGATAAGCTTTATTTTAATATGTTTGTTTCTTATTTAGCTAAATATTTTCTCTTGTCTAACTTTTCTAAAATACATAAGAAACTATAATACTCAGATTTCCTCAACTTCTAGTTCTAGTTCAGACTTTCTGAGTTGCACGTTGTTCTGTTAGTGACCAAAATATAATCTTATTTTACAGGATTCCAATACTGTCATTGAAAAGTTCCCCACAATTGGTCAACTATTGGCAAAAACTTGTCGGAATCCTTTTATCTTATCATACGGTAAGAATCTGACCTTAGCATATTCTCTTAAAATATAAACTTGTAATAAAATTTTAGATAACGAAATATAGTTTTAAATTAAAACTCTTATTTCTCATTCTTAGTTTATTACATGTATTTATAATTCTGTTACAAAAATAGAATCTTTTGTTGTCATCCATGTGTTTGTGTATTTCTATGCATTTTTATATATGCATGCACACTTTCTTGGTTATTCACACAAAAGATCTATAGAAAAATAGATTTCCTTATGTTAAAGGGGTGGTACTCATAGTTGACTATCTTATCACTTTTATTCAGTGTAAAATGGTTATGGTTTGTTGTTTCATAGTTTCTTATTCATATACTGCATTTTTCAGAATTTGAATCCTGCAATGGCTCTGCTATATTTAAGAGTGATATTTTGGTTTTATCCACGGTTAACAGGAATTTGGAGCTACTTAGGAAGAGGTGTTCCTTCATTGACCTCCTACCTACCTGTCCAGTTTCATTTCCTGTTTAATCCTCCATAGCTATACCACATGCATTGTAGCCAGGTCAAATTACTAACAGAGTCTGTGAGATCTGTTTATTTTTCGAGTCTCTGTTCTCATCTCAGTTCTCATCTCAGTTCTCTTAATGTTTCTTTGAAATAGCCTTGGTAGAGCTAAATTAGGAACGTCAAACTGTGTTATCACGCCTCTAGCATTTTTACCCTAATTATATGGCATACTACACTGTTTTTCTTTTTTTTTTTTTTTTTTTTTTGGTTTTTGGGCCACACCGTGTGACGCTCAGGGGTTACTCCTGGCTATGCGCTCAGAAGTCGCTCCTGGCTTGGGGGACCATATGGGACGCCGGGGGATCCAACCGCGGTCCGTCCTAGGCTAGCGCAGGCAAGGCAGGCACCTTACCTCCAGCGCCACCGCCCGGCCCCTACACTGTTTTTCATTGTTGATTTGTCTCTAAAGAATAAGAACTGTGGTTTTTAGTTTTCTTTATTTTTCTGTATTACCTCGTAAATGGTAGAATAGTTAAATTTAAAAGTACTGATATAATACTTGCTACTTCTCATATTTTTTTAAAAAATCAAAGAATGATCTATATTGTTAAACTCAAAGATAAAATGATTATTACTTTTTTGATACTTTGAAGAATCATATAATTTTTCTTTCCTAATCTTTCATAAATCATTAAAAAATGAACTAAATGGGGTAGAGACAACATCTATTTAGTTCCATGATCCCACTCAGTCAAACGCACTCTCTCTATCCCATGTCATCCTTTACTTTTTCTTTCCATGTATACCTTTTGTTTTCTCTTCCCTGTAGAGGTTATTTTTTCTCTTCCAACCTACTTAGTTTATAACAGGAGTCTCAAACTCAATTTACCTGCAGGCCGTAGGAGGCAAAGTCGCGGATTCTTGAGTGCAAAGTCAGTAGTAAATCTTGAACGTTGGGGGGGTGTGACCCAAACAACTAAAACAAAACAAAACAAAAAAGATTCCTCTAGGGCAGGGCCACAAAATGTTGAACGGAGGGCCATTTGCGGCCCTCGGGCTGTAAGTTTGAGACCCCTGGTTTATAAGGATTTTGGCTTAAAAGGGAAAAGCTATCATATTTGCCCACCAGGACCATCAGTATCTGTACCGAGTTTTTTTCAACTAGACTAGCTGGTGTTTATGACATATCTTTGATTAGTAATCCATTTTTATACATATATATGTGTATGTGCATCAATACAGAAAAGTTTCTACATACAGATACCTATATATACGAACAGACACTCCATGAAATAATGCTTTCCATAGTTATCATGCTCTTTTAAAAATGGACTTCATGACCCAGAACTGATTTCACTCACAGTCCAGAATATTATCTAAAGTTTTTGTACCTATAGGTAGGTTGTAATGTGTCTGGCCTAAGAAAGCTTATTAAAGAAAGATTCTCTGGGGTTTATTCCCTTTAAAAGTACTATCAACTGGTAGATAACTCATAGATTGAATCATTGCTTTCTAGAAAAAAATGAGCATGTGCCCTTTAAGTATATATGTTAGATATAAGGCATTCCAAATTCAGAAATGTTAAAATATGTAGAAAGCTTATTTTAAAACTGAAAGATGGAGAATGAAATGCATTGCTCACTTTGTGCTGGACACAGTTCTCCAGATTTAATTCTTGATAATATAGTCTTGCAGAATAGATGATTATATTTGCATTAAGTCACTTTATTCAGAGTACAAAACTAGTTAAAAACCAATGCAGAGGGGCCAGAGAGATAGCATGGAGGTAAGGCATTTGCCTTTCATGCAGGTCATTGGTTCAAATCCTGGCATCCCATATGGTCCCCCGGGCCTGCCAGGAGTGATTTCTGAGCATGGAGCCAGGAGTAACCCCTGAGCACTGCCGGGTGTGACCCAAAAACAAAATAAAACAAAACAAAAGCCAATGCAGAACTAAGCAGGTTAAAACTCTCTTGGGGCCAGAGCTATAAGCACAGTGGGTTGGGCATTTACCTTGCACACAGCCAACTAGTATCAATACCCATATGGTTCCCCATTCATCTCCAGGGATAGAGCATAGAGCACTGCAGGGTGTGGCCCCAAAATAAAACAAACAAAAAAATAAAATCCCTCTAAAGCCAACCTATATTGCTATAATAATCTGCCACTGTGGCTCTCACCAGCATGGTACAAGTGTTCCAGTCCTGGCTTTACCCACAGCCAGTTTTACATGAATGTGTATGATCACTACACAGATACTTACTGAGTTGGTTTGTTTTTCTTTTTCTTTCTTGATATCCTATGCCCTAAGAAAACTTGACTTGCACTTTCTAATTTGTGGAAACGTCTAGTCAGGGAGAAAAGAAACCTAAATCATTTGGACCCAGTCAGAGTGCTGTGAAACTTTGCATAAGGATCAGAGGGGAAGGAGAGTTTTGTGAGAGAGGGTGCTAGGGTTAACTCTTGAAAGATGTAGATAAGATGAGATTGATGCGTCATAAAACTCTAGGTTTCAGATGTCTTTTTGTAAAAATGAAAGATTGCATTGATTTTTTTGTATAGTCTTAAAATTATATCTGTCAGTGATCTTTTCTTATCTCCATTACATTGTATGCTTCTGATACCAGGAAACAGATTCTTAATCTATTTCTATTTCAGTGCTTGTATTACCTTTTGAACTTTCCATTACATTTTATTTTCCTGTTTGAAGTACATCTTAACTCATAGAGGAGGCAGACAAACTGGCACAGAACTCCATAAGTAATCAGATCTTACTTATGTCACTGTCGTTTCAGTACTGAATGCTTTCTTCCAGAAAAATATTTTTAATTATGGTTTTGTATAAAAATTATTTTTAAATACAGTAAAATTTAAACAATTTTCATCAAGGAAAGAAGTTAATATCCCATAATCTTAGGATTAAGAATAATAAGGAGAAAGGAGGAATTTGGAAATGGAAAGATAATTAAGAGGAAAATGGTTGATATAATAGAAAGGATAAAAAAAATACTATCTCCACTTTTTTAGAATTCAAGCTCCTTGGTTCTAGTTCAGACTTCATGATTAAGCATAAGAAGCATAGTTAGGAGGATCAGAGCAATAAGGAAAGGCTCTTACCTTGCATGTGGTAGACCTGGGTTTGATCCCTGACCTTCCATATAGTCTACTGAGCCCTTCCAGTAGTGATCCCTAACTACAGAGCCAGATGTAAGTTAAGTTTTTGTTTGCTGTCAACTGCAGACATTGTAGCCAGATCCAGTTCTGTCCCTGTGTCCTGGTGCTCTAGTACCCTGCTGCTTCAGTCTCATGCTGTGCAGTGTGCCATGTCACACTTCAGCACAGTTCAGTGTTGCTGTCTTAGTCTAACAGTGCTTCAGCTGTGGTGTCTGTCTCCTACACAGTCCAATTCTCCACCTGTCTGGGTTTGAGGTTTGCTGCTAAACTGTGAGTATTTTGCATCTTGCCAGCCTTTCCTTGCCTAGTTCTTGTGGCTGGGTGGTTGTGGGGGCACTCAGCTCAATCTGATTCTGTAAAATATGCTTCAGAGATTTCAGAGATTTTAGCCCTGTATCTCGATCTCATCTGAGAAGATTAGCTGCTCATATTTGATTTCAGTTGTGGAGCTGAGCCACTTCTGTGGGAGGGTAAAGGGTGTGGCATTAGGCTGCTGTAACTCATGCAGAAAGGGGAAGCTGCCTCCTTTTTGAGAATGCCATAAAGGTAACAGCCAGGATCAGACTACCTGGGAAATAATGCTGGCCATTATTTTCTTCACACTTTTTATTTATTTTTACTTTTATTGCTTTTACTATCTTTATCTTTGAGGTATGAGGGTTTATAGTACTGTTAATTATGCTTTCATGCATGCATCATTCCAACACCATATACCCATCACCAGAGTGTCAGCTTCCCTTTACCAGTGTCCCAAGAACTCCTCTAGCCACCTTCTCCTTTCTACATAGACACAGTTCTATAGACAGTATGTCTAGTTTCAATTACTTTGACCAGTTGTTTTAATTACTCTTTTAGTTACCACTGTTTTGTAGTACAGTTTGAGGTTGGGAAAAATGATGACTCCCATCTCTTTTCCAAGTATTGGTTTTGCTAGCCAGGAGTTTTTATTGTTCCATATGAATTTAAGGAGGGTTACACATATTTCTTTGAAAAACTGTTGTGGATATTCTTATGGGAATGCACTGAATCTGTATGATGCTTTTGGAAGTACTGGTCATTTAATGACATCAATACTTCCAATCCATGAGCAAGGGATGTATTTCCATTTCCTTGTGTCCTCTTTTATTTGTTGAAGTCATATTGTATAGTTCTCTTTGTGTAGGTCTTTTACCTCTTTAATTAAGCTGGTTTCCAGGTTCTTGATTTTCTGAGGCACAATTTTGAATGGTAATTTAAAAAATATTTCTCTCTTTTCTCTCAATATTTACATATTGAAAAGCTGTGGACTTTTGAGTATTAACTTGGTAGGATGCCACCTAACAATACAAATAGTTTAGTAAATACTGTTTTTATAAATAGTATAGTAATACTTACTATAACATTATATAGTTATAACAAAATTATAACATTATATAATTATAACTAAATGTTGTTTCTAGGAACTTCTTGATAGAATCTTTAGGATTTTCTAAGTATAGTATCATGTCATCCTCAAATAGTGAAAGCTTAACTTTGTCCTATCTGGATTCCCTTGAAATATTTTTCTTGCCTATTTAATTGCCATGGCAAGTATTTCCAGTATTATTTTGAATAAAAGTGGTCAGAGGGGGCAACTTTGTTTGTGTCTGATCTTAGAGGAAAAGCTTTTAGTTTTCATCATTGAGTATAATGTTTGCTGTGGGCTGTGTGTGGTAAATAGCTCTGACTATCTTGAGGAAAGTTCCTTTAGTTTCCATTTTATTGAGACTTTTTTTTATTATGAATGGATCTTGTGAAATATTTTCTCTTTTGTCTAGATATGATCATATTATGTTTATCTTGCTTTTATCTATATGATGTATTGTGTTAATTTGCATGTCAAACCATCCTTGTATCTTCAAGATGACTCCCACTTAATCAAAGTATATCTTTTAAAATGAGTTGTGGGATTCTGTTTTTTTTTGAACATTTTGTTGAGGATTCTGATTTTGTTTAGGATCTTGCATCTGTGTTCACCAGGGTATCAGTTTGTAACTCTCCTTCGTGCGTATGTGGTATTTCTATTTGCTTTTAGTATCAAGGTGATATTTGCTTCATAGAAGCTGTTTGGGAGTGTTTTTGTCCATCAGTTTCCTGGAAGAGCCTGAAAAGAATTAGCAGTAGATCTTCTGTAAAGGGTTGAATGAATTCACTAGGGAGTCATTCTGGATCTAGGCTTTTGTTTTTTGGGGAGATTTTTGGTTATCACTTGGTAAGTTTAATAGTGACAGGTCTTTCATCTCTTCTTGGTTCAGCCTTGAACTAAGGCCACACTTAGTTATAGGATGTTGTAGGAGTCCAAGAATTTATCTATTTATTTAGGTTCTTTGTTTAATGGCATAAATATTCTCAAAATAGTCTCTGATGATCTTTTGAATTTCAGTGTTATCTGTTTTGATGTCCCCTCTTTCATTCCTGATGCAGTCTACTAGGGTTCTTTCTCTTTTTCTTCATGATTATTGATAGTATTTTAATGATCTTGCTTATTTTTTCAAAGAACCAGCTCTTAGTTTCATTGATATTTTGGATATTTTTAAAATTCATGATTTCTGTTTTAAAATTTATTGTTTCCTGCTTTCCATACTACCCAGCGAGGGATCCATATGGTGTTGTTCATGATTCCTGTCGTAACTTAAAGGGACATTTTACAATGTTTAGAGCCCTCCATGTCCTTGCACATGAAGGAGAAGGACAACCTCAAATCCTTGCCACATGCACTCACTTAAGTGTCACTAACCTGGACTTATAGATTTAATCTTATATCTACAAAAGGTAAAGTGATGGCATCTACTTCATAAATTTGAAGAGAACCTGGGAGAAACTTCTGCTGGCAGTTCATGCCATTGTTGCCATTGAAAACGCAGATGATGTCAGTGTGATCTCATCCAGGAATACTGGCCAGAGAGCTGTGCTGAGGTTTGCTGCTGCCATGGCACCACTCCAATTGCTGGCTGCTTCACTCATGGAACTTTCACTAACCAAATTCAGGCAGCTTTTCAGGAGCAGAGATTTTTGGTAGTTACTGGTCTCAGAGCTGACCACCAACTCCACTTGCCTACTATTGTTATGTGTAACACAGAATCTCTTCTGTACTACATGAACATTGCCATCCCTGGCAACTAGCAAGGGATCTCACTCTGTGGGTCTTATGTGGTGGATGCTGGCCGCAGGAAGTTCTACGAATGTGTGGCACTGCCTCCAGTGAATACCAATGGGAGATCATGCTTGATCTCTACGTCTACAGAGATCCTGAAAGATGAAAAGGAAGTGCAGACTGCGACTGAAAAAGATGTGACCATTTCAGGGTGAATGGACTGCCACAGCTCTTGAACTCACTGCTACTTGAGGTAGCAGTCTGAGTTTGTTTGCTAGTCTGAGGTTGCAGACTGGTATGAAGGGGTACAGGTTCCCTCTGTGTCAATGCAGCAGTTCTCTACAGAAGATTGGAGTGCTTAGCCTGCCACAGAAGACTGATGTGCAGCTCTCACTGCTTAGGCCACTGAATAGATAGGAACCACCACTGAATGTTCTTGAGCTATTTCTTCCAGGCTGAAACAGGAATGCGTATCAGGTTGATGGGAAATAAATGAGTTTCTAAAAAAAATATTATTTTCTTCCTCCTGCATGCCTTGGACTCCTTTTGGTAGTCATTTTACAGCTTCTTACATTCTATGTTGTCAAGTTATTTATGTCAGCTATCTTTTTCCTTCTTGATAAATGCTTGCATAACTATGAGTTAGCCTGTGTCAAAGCTTTGAGTTCAGTGTGTCATGATTTCATTCTCATTTTTTTTCTAGAACCTTTATTTTCTCTCTGATTTTTTTCTCTTATCCACTGAGCATGGGATTCACTCATAGTGCTCACAATTGCCCTTAAAAAAAAACACACTTAAAATTTGAGGTTAACTTAAGCTAATATGCATGTTCATGAAAATGTAAAAAATACTATGCCTCTAATGTTTAAGGAATTACGTAAGTTTTATGGCTTTAGATTGCCTTGTGTGCTGTTAAGAAATATTATAATGTGTTACAATCTGGGGACTTGAGGGACAAAGTAATTGTACATGGATTCTGTTTTATTTATCTTAATGTTCTTTGGCTGAAAGTTCAAAGTTAAGATATCAGCAAGGGGACTTCTTCTGAGAATTATGTTATGGGTAATTGTCCTTCCACTGTAACTTTACCTTGTCCTCTTTCTTTGCATCTTTTGTTCTCATACTTCAAAATAAAAAAAATTAAAAATAAAATAAAATAAAAAGAAATTTAAAAGATGGGGCCGGGAAGGTGGCATTAGAGGTATGGTGTCTGCCTTGCAAGCACTAGCGTAGGATGGACTGCGGTTCGTCCCCCGGCATCCCATATGGTCCCCCCAAGCCAGGGGCAATTTCTGAGTGCATAGCCAGGAGTAACCCCTGAGCGTCAAACGGGTGTGGCCCAAAAACCAAAAAAAAAAAAAAAAAAAGAAAGAAAGAAATTAAAAGATCAGATATATTATTTATAACTTAAATTTTATTTTTCCATATATACTTTTGCCATTTTCTTGAAGTACTGGGATTTACTGTAGTGTTAACTATCATTTTATTTATATTTGTATTTTTATTTATTTACTTATTTAATTTATTTGGAGGTGGTATGGGTGACCTGCTCCCAGGAAATATTCCTGGCTCTGTGCTCAGGAATGATTCTGTGCTGTGTGAGGAGACCATCTGTAGTACTAAGACTCAACCAATAGTTGACTACTCAAGGCAAGCACCTTACCTTCTGAACTCTCTTCAGCCTTATTATTACTATTGTTGTTGTTATTTGAGGGGGTTGGTACTAGTGGTACTTAGGATTTCTGTATGTCTCAGTGCTCAGAAATCACTGCTGGTAATGCTTTGTATGCCACATATGGTGCTGGATATTGAAGCCAAGTCAGCTGTGTACAAGGCAGGTGCCTTCCTCCTATATATCTCCAGTCCTGCTATTTTTTTTTTTTTTTTGGTTTTTGGGCCACACCCGGTGTTGCTCAGGGGTTACTCCTGGCTGTCTGCTCAGAAATAGCTCCTGGCAGGCACGGGGGACCATATGGGACACCGGGATTCGAACCAACCACCTTTGGTCCTGGATCGGCTGCTTGCAAGGCAAACACCGCTGTGCTATCTTTCCGGGCCCCCTGCTATATTTTTTTTAAAAAAATTTAAATTATTGGGGCCAGAGTGGGCACAGCCTTGCACATGGCTGACCCAGGATGGACTGTTGTTTCATCTCCTGGAATCCCATATGGTCCCCACAAGCCAGGAATGATTTCTGAGCGCATAGCCAGGAGTAACTGCTGATTGTCACTGCATGTGGCCCAAAACCCCCCAACAAATTTTTTTTAAAAAAATCACTAATTATTTGAAATGTGACATAGATACCTAGTTTTGAGAAAAACACTTGTGTTTTTTTTTCCCAATGGCTTTAAACTTTATTGGTGTTGGAACATCGTAAGCCTGAAATAATGAATAACTTTGTAGTTCTGTAATTATGGTGATTAAAAATTTTAAATGATCAAAAAATTAACATTTCAACAGAAGAAAATTGGTTACATAAGATTTAATGTAAGTGATATTAGAAATCACAAGAAGAGCTGGAGCGATAGTACAGTGGTAGGGCCTTGCACACAGCCAACCCAGGATGGACCTGGTTCAATTCCTGGTATCCCATATGGTCCCCTGAACCTGCCAGGAGCGATTTCTGAACACAAAGCCAGGAGTAACACCTTAGTGCCGTCGGTCGTGAGCTGAAAAGAAATCACAAGAAGAAGACTACTCAAAGTTGTTTCATTCACATTTCTCGATGCTTTGAGAATTTATTAGCTTTATATTTTTATAAAATATGGTAAATGTTTTATTTTAAAATGTTTAATGTTTTATGGTACTTGATAAAATGTACTTATTTTCTTTTGGCAGGTGAAAGCCAAAAAATTCTAATATGGTGCTTGTGTACTTTGATTAATAAGGACTCACTGAATTCTGCAGAATCAAAATTTAACTCTTGGATACGGGTAAGATAGTAAATCTGTCCCATGTTGCTTTAAGTTAAATTGATTGCTTAATGGTACTTTCTTTGAGAGCTTCATTTTGTGAAGTAATAGAAGTTTCTCCAAAGATACTCAGGCAAATAATCACTGTTCTATTTCTTTCTAAGCATAAAGCTATTCAGGATAAATTTTATTTTATTTTATTTTATTTTTTGGGGGGGCCACACCCAGTGACGCTCAGGGGTTACTCCTGGCTATGTGCTCAGAAATCGCTCCTGGCTTGCAGGACCATATAGGACGCCAGGGATCAAACCACGGTCCAGTCCATCTTAGGCTAGTGTACACAAGGCAGACACTTTAAGACTTGCACCACTGCTCTGGCCCTGATACATTTTATTTTTCTTGATTGTGAATTCTGCAAGATGACAATTCTCAGGGTGAATTTTTCCAACTCTCAGTTTACTAAAAGAATGTATTCTGTCCTTTTAGCAGTGTTTTCTTCAGAAAGACACACACACACACACACACACATACACACACACACACACACACATACACACACACACTCTTTCTCACTCTCTCTCTCTCTCTCTCTCTCTCTTTCTCTGACTCTCTCAGTTCTGTTTAAATTGAACTTCAGTTCAGGAATATTCTTAGAGTAAGAATCTATATTTTGTGTCCTACAAT
Source organism: Suncus etruscus (assembly GCF_024139225.1). Classification (NCBI taxonomy): domain Eukaryota; kingdom Metazoa; phylum Chordata; class Mammalia; order Eulipotyphla; family Soricidae; genus Suncus; species Suncus etruscus. The sequence goes on from NC_064851.1 coordinate 48,657,662, forward strand.
CGTGGCTGTGGTCAATATGCTCACACCAGCACCTGGTGCTGGTTGGGTTTTTCTTGTTCATAGTCACCCACCGTGTTAATCCATGTTCACAGTTTCCTGCATTTGGCCCTCCTCTGGCCATTTTTGTTTTCTCCTGAAGAGTAGACACTAGTTGCAAAAGCCATGTTGCTGTACTCTGGTTGCCCACAGCACCATCATGTTGGTGTGTTTTTCTGTACCGTTCTGCTGCAAAAAACCCCAAACACTCACTCACGCCTGTCAGACTCCACTTAGTGTGCATATGGTTCAGATTAGCTGCTTAGTATTATGAAGTCACCTACCCAGACAGAGGCATATGGTTTTGTCTGTCAATTTGACTTGTGATATCATTTCATTCACTGCTTTTACCATTTCTTTATGTTGTATACAATTGTTGACAGAAGTGACTGAAATAGTATTTAAATTTATTAAAATGCAACCTTACAAGTTGCAAGAAAGCAGAATAGAAGGAACCTTAAAAGTGAAAGGGGTTGAATGATAGAAAAATGAAAAATTTAATTGTAAGATAAACTGATATAAGGACCTGAAGATAGAAACTGAATAAAATAGTGAAGAAAAGTTTTGGAAAATAATTGGAAATAAATTACAGATATAGTAATTATAATAATTTTTAAAATGGTTCTGCTGAGTTTTATTTATCTTAATGATTATTTAGGATATGTTTTTATATAAGGGAACTTGTTAAATATTGAAATAGATTATCTAATCAAATTCTTTTAGAGTGACTAAGTTTTTTATTGAAATCATGATTTTATTAGCTTACTTTAAATTTCTAGCCTTGCATTTTCTTTTGTGTGTGTGTGTTTTTTTATTTCACAGGAAGGTAATATTAAATTTTTATCTTCAGGGAATTTGCAGACTAGTTGCATTGTCTTTCCAGGGTAATTTGGGTTCTAGTTAGAATTGTGTATAGTTGGGAATATATTAAGAATGAATACTTGCTCAGACTACTGGGTTTGTATATGTTAGTTAGTTTTTGAGCAATGAGTAGTAGAAGGAGTAGTATGTTTTAGCAGAGAGAGCATGTACAAAACATGGTGTGGAGAAGAATATATTCATGGAATTGTAGGTATTTAGGTGTACCCACAATGGGACTTTTAGAGTAGATAATGAAAGATAAGATTATAGAAAATTTTATTTTACCTTCAAGGTAATGAAGAAATCAGAATGTTTTAAACAGAGAAATTGTACAGCCAGTTGTGAATTTTAGAAATGTAACAGTAAAAGGAAGATAGATGATTTGGGGGCTGGGAAGGATTCCACTTTGGAAGCTAGTGGGAAATTAGAAGAATGATAAGGGACAAAATGAAATAAAGAAGTACCAAATATGTGATTTTAGGAAGTACATATTGGATTTTCCGCCGCAAGTTGGTGTTCTTTCTCATATTTCTCTTTTACTCCTCTCATACTTCTCTAAAAAAAAATCTTTCAATCAAAAACTATTTTGCTTTACTTTGAAAAAGAAAAGATGGGGCCAGAGCAGTGGCACAAGCGGTAGGGCGTTTGCCTTGCACAAGCTAACCTAGGACAGACTGCAGTTTGATTCCCCGGTGTCCCATATGGTCCCCTAAGCCAGGAGCAACTTCTGAGCACATAGCCAGGAGTAAGCCCTGCGTGTCACTGGGAGTGGCCCCAAAACCAAGAAAAATAAAAAAAGAAATATTAAAAAATGTAATGATAGATCAACTTTTGATGTAGGTGGAGTTGGTCATAGTCCTTCTCAGAGAGGTTATTGGTTTGCGACTATAAAGTTAATAGTCATCAATGTAGGGGAAAAGTGGGAGCGTGGCTGGAAGTTGGCTTGTCCAAAGAGAGTCCATGGAGTGGGGCAGGGAGTAGGGCCAATCTGGAAAGAGACTGCCATTTAAGGAGTGAGTGGGGAAAATGAGCTACTTGAAGACTGAAAAAGAAATTAGGGAAGAAAGAATATTAGGAAAAATAATAGTCAAAGAAATAGGATAAATCAGCGTTATTTCAAGGCAGAATGAGTGTTGTTCATAGTTAATGCTACAGTGCAATTCTGTTCAATAGCAATCAAGTATTTACTATATGGAGAATTACAGTTCTCTAATAGATACCTTAAGAAACACAAAATAAATAAATGAAGTAAATTTTGATAATGTTATTTAATCCAGTATATTGATAATAAGTCATTTCAATTTATCCAGTCTTTTGCTGTTGAACTCTTATATTGTTTCTTTATTTTTGCTATTGTAACACTGCTACTAACATAGGTATGTATATATGTTTTCCAATTAGTGTTTTTATGTTTGGGACATAGATATCTAGGAGTGAAATTGCTAGATCATAGAGTAAATCTACTTTTACATTTTTTGACACTCTCCAAAGCTGTTCTCCCTAATCTGAACAGGTAAGACTGTGAACGAGGGTTTCTTTTTATTCCACATCTCTGTCAATCCCTATTGTATCTGGTCTTTTTTGATGTCCTCATAGATTTGAGGTCAAGTCTCACTGTCTTTATTTTTATTTCCTTAACAGTAAATAATACTGAGCATTTGTGGAACTGTGTAATGATTTAATTTTTTTGTGTGTGTGGTTTTTGGGCCACACTTGGCGGTGCTCAGGGGTTACTCCTCGCTGTCTGCTCAGAAATAGCTCCAGGCAGGCACGGGCGACCATATGGGACACCGGGATTCAAACCAACCACCTTAGGTCCTGGATCGGCTGCTTGCAATGCAAACACCGCTGTGCTATCTCTTCGGGCCCATGATTTAACTTTTTTAAGAGAAGTTTCTGATTCTTCTCCCTGTTATAGTTTGCCGTTTTCATGTTGAATTTTGTGGGTTTCTTATATGTCTTATTTATCCTTTCTCAGATAAATGTGTGGATAAGTTTTCCCATTTAGTGGGATATTTTCTTTTGCCATGCAGATGTACTTTATTTGTTTTTTTTTCTCTTTATTTGGATTTGCTTTTATTTATTTTAATTGGTGTCAAATTTAGAATGAATCACTAATGCTAGTGTTGTGTAGTGTTTTGCCCATCTTATTCTATGTGTTTTATGGATTTAGACTGAACATCTAACTTTTTGATTCATTTTGAGTTAATGTTTTGTACATGGTGTCTGATAATTTAGTTTCATTCTTTTTGGAAATTTGTTTCTAGTTTAAAGCAAGTCAAAATAAAGTCAGCAGCCATATATATCCAGGATGTGGGGATAATTTCTGGGGGTCTCTGTCTAGTTGGTTTCCTGGGGTCTGCTGCTTGCAGCTTGCTTTCAGCTGCTTATAGTCCAAGGTATTCACTGTGTTTGTGTTTGTGCCAATCCTGGAATAGACATGTTGGCAGCAAGGGCATCGCACAAGAAACCAGATTGAGTCACAGCCAGGGAGTATTGACCAGTTACTTGGATCTTACTGAGCCAGCCAAACTTCCCTCTCTGCTGCTTTCTCTGCCACTTCTATTAGCTAGAGTTTAACATAGATCACTGAAGGTTAGGGTATTTGTTAAGGGTATTTGTGCTAATTTATTTAGAAAAAGTGAAAAGAAAAATGGAAAAGTGATTTTACAGGTGTATGACAACATCGGGGTTCAAACTATGCATGTTTTAAAGAAGTAACAGTTAAGAGATATGCATATTTTAATTTTATTAGTCATACTGTTATTTTCTGCAGAGGTATAACAAGTTAAATGAGAATTCCAGGACCTCTCGTCACTGTTATTGTCAATTTTTTGCAATTAAGTTACTGTGAGAGAGATATGTGCTATTATGTATTGTAATTTGAAGTTGAGTGCTTATTTGTGGAGTTCCTGTTTTGTGTTTCTTTTTATTTATTTTTCTTTGCTTTGTGGGCCATACATTTGCTTGTTTACAGTAGTTCTTGGGGGACATGTGATGCTGGAGATTAAACTTGGGCCTTCTATGTGTTCATACATGTACTTTAGCTCCTTAAACTTTACAGTTTCTCAAGTTTCAAATATCCTTCCACTTTCATTGTTTTAATATTTGTGGAGTTTTTATAATTTTTAATAAAAATTTTAATTAAATCACCAGGAGATTTGTAGACCTTATATGTGTAGAAGGTGGGCGTTCAATGTAATATTTAATTGGTATGGGCTCTTAGGTGGTGCTCAGGAGCCTAGGTATTCCTGCTAAGCTTAGCGTGATTATTTGCACCTGACATGCTTGGGCCCGTGGAGGCACTACTCAGACTTGAGGTGCTAGTGTCAGTCCTTGTGGGGCACATGGTAGTTCTGGAAATTGAACTCTGGTTAACCATGTGCAAGGTAAGTGCCTTACCCACTGTACTTTCTCTTCCATGGCTGGGACAAATTTATAGTGATAATGTTTATAGCTAAACTTTTCTGACTTAATGTCTAACATATGCTGTCAGTGTTCAATAATTGTTGAATATGATTACCATTGAATGGCCAAGTGAAATTTTCTTTTATGAATCTTACTCTTTTCTTACTGTTCTAAAAGTTATTTTCTATACCATAAAGAGTAAACTGAGTATTCTTTTCAGTGGAAACATGGTATTTTGTTACACTTAGTAATTGCTATTTGAACTGAGCACCATTTCCTCACATTTGTAGTATAGGAAAAGCTGCTATATCTCAGTTGCTTTTCCAGCTCTGCTAAAGAGCCTTTTTATTGCAAAATTTAGACCAGTGCTCATTATGGATTGTTTGGCTATATATATGTATGGCTAATTTTCTTCTGAAAAGAAACTTCACCTTCAGCATAATTTATTTGGTAGCCTTCCATAATGCTAACATATTTTAGGGAAGAATGAACTTCTTTTAAGACCAATATAGTATATGAGAGGAAGAAGCTGAAAGAAAATTAGTATATTAAATGATTATGAAGAACTTCTTTCCTTAAATATTTTTGTTAGTGAATTAACACTGTTTACAATGGAGTTCATATTCCATTTCTTTTTTTAATCTTCATTTAAACACCGTGATTACAAATATGATTGTAGTTGTATGATTTCAGTTATGTAAAGAACACCCCCCTTCACCAGTGCAAAATTCCCACCACTAATATCCCAAATCTCCCTCCTCCCTACCCTACCCACACCTGTACTCAAGACAGACTTTCTACTTCCCTCATTTATTCACATTGTTAGGATAGTTCTCAATGTAGTTATTTCTCTAACAGGACTCATCACTCTTTGTGGTGAACTTCATGTCATGAGCTGCATCCTCCAGCCCTCATCTCATATGTCTCTGAAAATTATTGCAAGAATGTCTTTCATTTTTCTTAAAACTTATAGATGAGTGAGACCATTCTGTCTTTCTCTCTCTCTCTGACTTATTTCACTCAGCATAATAGATTCCATGTACATCCATGTATAGGAAAATTTCATGACTTTATTTCTCCTGATGACTGCATAATATTCCATTGTGTATATGTACCACAGTTTCTTTAGCCATTCATCTGTTGAAGGGCATCTTGGTTGTTTCCAGAGTCTTGCTATGGTAAATAGTGCTGCAATGAATATAGGTGTAAGGAAGGGATTTTTGTATTGTATTTTTGTGTTCCTAGGGTATATTCCTAGGAGTGGTATAGCTGGATCGTATGGGAGCTCGATTTCCAGTTTTTGGAGGAATCTCCATTTTGCTTTCCATAAAGGTTGGACTAGACGACATTCCCACCAGCAGTGAAAGAGAGTTCCTTTCTCTCCACATCCCCGCCAGCACTGCTTGTTTTCCTTCTTTGTGATGTGTGCCAATCTCAGTGGCATGAGATGCTACCTCATAGTTGTTTTGATTTGCATCTCCCTGACGGTTAGTGATGTGGAGCATCTTTTCATGTGCCTTTTGGCCATTTGCATTTCTTCTTTTACAAAGTGTCTGTTCATTTCTTCTCCCCATTTTTTGATGGGGTTACTAGATGTTTTTTTTCTTGTAAAGTTCTGTCAGTACCTTGTATATTTTGGGTATTAGTCTTTTATCTGATGGGTGTTGGGTGAATAATTTCTCCCACTCAGTGGGTGGCTTTTGTATTCTGGGCACTATCTCCTTTGAGGTGCAGAAGCTTCTCAGCTTAATATAGTCCCATCTGTTTATCTCTGCTTCCACTTGTTTGGAGAGTGCTGTTTCCTCCTTAAAAATGCCTTTAGTCTCAATGTCATGAAGTGTTTTATCTACATGTTGTTTTATATACCTTATGGTTTCAGATCTGATATCAAGGTCTTTAATCCATTTGGATTTGACCTTTGTGCATGGTGTTTGATGGAGGTCCGAGTTCACTTTTTTGCATGTGGCTGACCAGTTGTCCCAGCACCACTTATTGAAGAGGCTTTCTTTGCTCTATTTTGGATTTGTTGCCTCTTTATCAAAGTTTAGTTGATTGTATGTCTGGGAACATTCTATGAATACTCAAGTTTATTCCATTGATCTGAGAGTCTGTCTTTATTCCAATACCATGCTGTTTTAATAACTATTGCTTTGTAACACAATTTAAATTTTGGAAAAGTGATTTCTTCTATATTTCTTTTCCCAAGTGTTCCTCTATCTCTTTGTGGATGAATTTCAGGAGTGTTTGATTTACTTCTTTGAAATATCCTAGGTATCTGTAGAGGAATTGCATTAAATCTATACAATACATTGGGGAGTATTGCCATTTTAATGATGTTGATCCTCTAAATTCATGAAAACGTGTATGTGTCTCCATTTCCTTGTATCCTCTTTTATTTCTTGAAGCAGTGTTTTGTAGTTTTCTTTGTGTATGCCCTTACCCTCCTTAATTAAGTTGGCTTCAAGGTATTTGAGTTTGTGTGGCATTAATGTGAATGGGATTTTTTTAAATGTCCATTTCTTCTCTATCATTATTGGTGTATAAGAAGGCTATTGATTTTGCAAGTTAATTTATTAGTCTACCTCTTTGGCATATGGATTTATTGTTTCTAGAAGCTTTTTTTGTAGAGTCTCTAAGTTTTTCTAAATATAGTATCATGTGATCTGCAAACAGTGAGAGCTTGACTTCTTTCTTTCCTCTCTGGATGCCCTTAATATCTTTTTCTAGCCCAATTGCTATGGCAAGTACTTTCAATACTATATTGAATAGGAGTGATGAGAGTGGGTAGGGGAACTGTTTTTATGTTATGATAGGTCTCTACTTTTGGGAAATGTTAATTGTCTCCTGTGTTATTAACTTGAATATACAGAACTAAAAGAATAAATGTTTGCTTTCCCTGAAGGGTCAAAATGAGATACCATTTTTATTTATGTCTTGGTCTTTTTTGTTTGTTTGTTTATTTTTTACATTTTGGAGTGGGTAGCATGAGTAGAGCATTTTCCTTGTAACTACTTAGGTTTGATACCTATATATGATCCTCTGAGCTTCACCTGGAGTTATCCTGGAGTTATTCCTGAGCTTAGAAACAAGAGTAATACCTCAATACCAAAGAGCCTGGAGTTATTTCTGAATACAAAGTGATATAAACCCTGAGCACCAGAAATAAACAATCCTCTCCTCCCCACAAAAAACTCTGCTTAGTATAACTCTAAATTATATAAATTGTCATATTTTAAATAAGTCAGCACTGCTCTAATATGCCAGATCAAGACATTTATTACTAATTAAAACAGGATGTTTGAGCTGTTGTTTAATTCTGGATGTCCTGTTTTGTTTATTTTATCTATAACTTTAATTGTATCAGCTTAATTATTCATTCCTACCCCTCTCACTTAATCTATACATCCCTACCAATGATTGATTTTCTAGAGTGAAATACTTTTTAGTTGTGTATCTCAAAATATTAACACATTTTATAAGATATGGACCTAAATTGTTGTGAATTAGTTAATGGCAAATCTTATGAAAGTTAAATTTGAACAGTCATGTCCATAGTGTGGTGAGGGTGTGATTTGTTTATTTTTAATGTGCAGCCATTTCTGAGGGTTGTATGATCTTCATATCTGCTCTGAAGTTCATTTGTTTCCCAGATCACATGTAATTCTTTACCCATATCATAGGCCTTTCAATATCTCAGAATTCTAAGATAGAAATTATAACTGGCTATTAATTCTTACTGACCCAGTGATTATTACACATCATCTGAGTTTGACTCATTCCTAATATAGATCTGGTTCTATTTAATATTGAAAGCAATGGAATTTCAGCAGCAAAGGAACCAGGCATATTTAAGCCCATAAATCTTGATTTTTAGATTACTTAAAGTCTTTGTGGTTTAAGTAGTTATCTGAAGTTGTCTGAAATAGTAGTTAAAAAAAATACTGATTTCCATAAAGGCTTTTGTAGTTTGTTGGCACTGAACAATATTTTTAGATGAATCATTCACATGAACTAGAAAAATCTAGATATGTCTGACTCTGAGATATTTAAATTATCTTTAAATGGGATCCATAAATTACCCTCAGATATGTGGGTGTATAATACAAAACTAAAATATAGGGGCTGGAGAGATAGCACAACAGTAGGGCATTTGCCTTGCATGCAGTCAATCCAGGACAAATGGTGGTTCGAGTTCCAGTATCACATATGGTCCCAGAGCCTGACAGGAGCAATTTCTGAGTGCAGAGCTAGGAGTAACCCTGAGTACTGTTGGGTGTGATCCAAAATTACAAAACAAATAAAACAAAACAAACAAAACAAAACTAAATATATATATTTATATTGGTGCCATACCTGGTGATGTACAGGCTTACTTCTGTAAGGCTTGGTTCTCAGAGATCCCCGTGCTCGTGCTCAAAGGGAACATATGGGATGGTGAAAATTGAATCAAGGTGTATGATTGAAAAGCAAGTGCCCCTACCATACTATCTTTTAACTGGCTTTTTTGTATCCATTTATGCATTTAAAGTAGTAACACTTTATAGAAAGAAAGGGGAGATAATTTTTTTGAGGGGAAGAAATAGAATTTAATTTTTTATAAATTACATTAATATTAAAACATATCATTATAACTATATAATGCGCATTATATAATATATTATAATCTATATTCATTATATGTGATTATAAATTAATTTTTATAAGAAAAACTATTTTTTTCACAAAATCGAAAAATGGAGGAAGGCATAGAGGGCCACATTCTTTAATGCTATGTGCAAAGCAAGTTCCTTATCTGCTGTATCATCCCTTCCACCCCTTGCTCTTATTTCTGTTCTTTAGTAGACTGCTGATCTGCTTTCTGTCATCATCGATTAATCTTTTATTTTCAGTGATTTTATATGGATAGTAATATAGTATATAATCTTGTGTCCTAGCTATAATTCAACAATATGTTTTTGATTATTTATCTAGTTTTATTTTACTCTAAGTAGTTCATTCCTTTTTGATGTTGAGTACCTATATTCAGTACCATGTTTAGTACTATATTACTGAGATAGTAACAATTTTTAAACAGTGATTTAGATTTGCTTCTAAACCTTTAGATTTATAGTTAGGGGGACGGGCCACTCCCAGCAGTGCTCAGGGGTTACTCCTGGCTCTGATGCTGAGAAATTGCTACTGCAGGCTTAGAAGACCATATAGGATATAGGGTATCGAAACCCAGGTTCATTCCAGGTCAGCGGCATGCAAGGCCAATGCCCCTACTGCTGTGTAATCTCTCCAGCCCTAGATATTAATAAGTTTCTTGAACATATTGTATTTCAGTCATATCTTAATTCTTTTCTTTTTTTTTTTTTTTTTGTTTTTGTTTTTGGGTCACACCCAGCAGCACTCAGGGGTCTACTCCTGGCTCCTCTATGCTCAGAAATACACTGGCAGGCTCGGGGGACCCTTATGGTGCGGGATTCGAAAACGATGACCCTTCTGCATGAAAGGCAAATGTCCATGCTATCTCTCAGCCCCCATATATTAATTATTGAATAAATGATTAGTATTGGAATTGAGGGATTATATGTGTATGCTTAGCATTTATAATTTTTTTATAAAAAAATGCCAAACTGACTTTTCATTCTTACTATTGTATTGGTTTTAGTAGTTGTACAAGTTTACCAGTATTTAGAATTGTCTGTCTATTTAATGTAGTCATTCTCATGGTTATGTAGTAGTTTCATTTCATAGTTTTCTTTTTTTTTTTCTTGGTTTTTGGGTCACACCCAGCAATACTCAGGGAGTTACCTCCTGGCTCTGCTCTCAGAAATTGCCCCTGGCAGGCACGGGGGACCAATATGGGATGCCGGATCTCGGAACCACCATCCTTCCTGGACTGTAAGGCAAATTGCTCTACCTCCATGCTATCTCTCTGGCCCCTCATTTTATTGTTTTCTTAGGTGTTTTTTCTTTTTTTAATTTAGGATTGTACCCAGATAGTATTCAGTGGATTTTTTTCTGATCTTAATAAGGAAGTATCTCAGTATTTTACCCATTCAGCATTACATTATCAGATACTTTATTTTATAGATGGCTCTGTTAAAAAGTTGACGGTTTTCCTTCTATTCATAAATTTTTTTGATTATTTTTTATGAAACGAAAATTAAAATTTTAACTTAAAACTTTTATTTTTGGGCATGAGACATAGTACAGCAAGTTAGGTATGCTAGCCCATCCTGGGTTTAATTCCCAGGCACTTCACCATGGTCCCCTGAACACCACTGGGAGTGAACTTGAGCACTGATGCGAAAGAAACTGTGCAAAGCTCATTGTGGCCCAACCTCCACTCCAATGTTGTGGCTTATTCCCCACTCCAATTAATATTTTTAAATTAGTTAAATGTACTTAGCAGCTCTCCACTTTAACTGTGTGTGTAGAGTGGTTTCTTATCCACACTACTATGCAATCATCCCCCCTTCCATCTTTTTTTACTTCCAAAATTAAAACTTTGTATATGTTAAACAGCTCTCTATTCTTACCTTGTCCTAGTTCCAAATAGTTATTATTCTACTTTCTGTTCCTATGAATTAGACCGTCTCATTTTCTTATATAAATGAAATATACAATGGTTGTCTTTTTGTAACTTTGAGTATGGTTTTTGTAATATTGAATATGGTAATTGACATTTCAGTCACAAGTCTTCAAGGTTTAGATTGTGACATATAATACAGGTATTCCGAATCTCAAGATATTTTAGAGCATATATTCAGAAGTGGACTTGTTTGTTTTTGTGGTAATTTTGCTAATTTATTGAGGGTACCACTAAACAGTTTTCCTTAGTTGGTGGGCTTCAGTGCATGAGTGTTTTACCTTTTTCTTAGACCCTCTCTTGCACATATTGATGTGTTTGTGTACCTCTCCTAGTGGAGCTCAGTAGGCTCAGGACCCACAAAGACTACACCCATCTAAGGGCAAGCAGGCTACCTTGCATATGGCACCAAGAACTGAACTCAAGCCTCACACACTTTTCACATATGTTCTTCCATTTGAACTATCTCCCTGGTCCTCCTTTTGAAAATTAGTTTTAAAATAAATATCATAATTTTAAGTTGATTTTTAGGTATTTGATGTTTAAAGGTTATTTCAAATAGAGTAGACTTTTTTTTTTGGTTTTTGGGTCACATTGGCAGTGCTCAGGGGTTGTTACTCCTGGCTCTATGCTCAGAAATTGCCCCTGGCAGGTACGGGGGGACCATAAGGGATGCTGGGATTTGAACCACCGTCCTTTTTGCATGGAAGGCAAATGCCTTACCTCCATGCTATCTCGCTGGCCCCTAGAGTAGACTGTTTGATTTATCTTTTCTATTTCATTGCATGTTGAATTTCAATATATATGTATATTGATTTTGTAGCTAACTACTTTGGTCTACGGATTAGTTGTTTCTGAGTTTCTATGGATATATATATAGAGAAGAGACATATATATGAACATGTATTCTATATGTATATCCACCACTAGTGATAGTTAGACTTGTTTTTCAATATAGATCCCTTTGATTTCTCTTTCTTGTCTAAATGCTCTGCAAAATTTTTCTAAGACCTTTATTTGATAATAGTATATAGTACATATAAACCATTTGACTTGCAAATATTTTCACCCATTCTATGGGTTGCCTATTCACTATATTGGTAATGTCCTTTTTTATTCACAGGTTTAAATTCTTCTGAAGTATACCTCATCTATTTTTTTTCTTTTATTGTCTATTTTTAGTGATATATACATGATATAGACATGATCCAACCTCATTCTTTTGACTGTTAAATTTCCAGTTTTCCAACCACCTTTGTTTTGTTTTGCCTTTTTTTTTCTGAGTCACATTCAGTGTATCTCAGGTATTACTGCCAGTGTTTATCTCAGAGATCTCCTCCTAGAAATAATGTGGGTTCTAGTATTGAACCCCAGACCTCCTGAATAGAAAGCTTATGCCTCAGTCCCATTGTTGAACTGGATTTCATATCTCTTGTTGAAAATCATTGTAAAGGCTCTTTATTCTTTTATATTAATTTCTATGTTGGTACCATATAACTAGCCAAGTAAAAGATTAAAATGTAAAATTACTAATAAGGCCTACTAATTGAATGCTATTTTACTAAATTCAGATTCTGTGTTCTTGATTAATACAAAGTCATAAGTTTAGGGGCCGGAGATGATCGCATGGATGGTAAGGCGTTTGCCTTTCATGCAGAAGGTCATCGGTTCGAATCCCGGCATCCCTAAGGTCCCCCATGCCTGCCAGGAGCGATTTCTGAGCTCTGGAGCCCCAGGAGGAAACCCTGAGCGATGCCTGGTGTGACCCAAAAAACCAAAGAAAAAAGAAAAAAAAAAAAAAAAGTCATAAGTTTTTTAAATCAGAAATTTGAGACTTGCCATTTTGTTTTTAATCCTTGTTAAATATTTGGCATCCTTTGAGATCCCATTTCAATTTTAGCATAAATTTTCTGTTTTTGAAAAATAACACAAAAATTATATTTAATCTATAGATTGATAAGGGTGATATTGAAAAATTAATCTTGTGTCCGAGAATGAATATGTGATATAATTTAATTTATAATGTCTTCATTTTGTTTAGCAATGTTTTGGTAGTTTTCAATTTATTATGTCTGTCACTTTCCTTGGTTCAGTTTTAATCCTTAGTATTTTTTAGTCTTTTTGATGTTGTTGTAAGTGAAGTTTTTTTTTTTTGTTGTGTTGGTGATTGTTTCATGTATTGATTGAATAGCACAGTTGACATTTATCTTTACATAGAATCTCTACAATTTTGTTGGATTTATTTATGAGTTCTACAGGAATGTTCTATCTCTGTGTGATATTAAGAGTTTTCTGCATAAAAAGAAAATATAATCTATGATTGAAGATTTTTTTTTTTCTATTCAAGTCTTGGGTGCCTCTATATTTCTTTTTCTTTTTTTGGGGGGGGGGCACACCCGGCGTTGCTCAGGGGTGACTCCCTGGCTGTCTGGTCAGACATAGCATCTGGCAGGCAGGTGGGACCATATGGGACACCGGGATTTGAACCAACGACCTTTGGTCCTGGATCGGCTGCTTGCAAGGCCAAACGCCCGCTGTGCTATCTCTCGGGCCCCGCCCTCTTATTTCTTTTACTTAACCAGTTTCTTTGGCTTGGAAAATTGATTGATATAGAAGTAGCTAGAGAGAAGATATGCTTTGCCTTTTTTTACATTACACTTGTTGTCTTTTTCCTGACTTTAAAGAAGAAATTCTTAGTTTTTATCATGTATATGATATGTTCTACTTTATGTGTGACCTTGTCTTTAATGAAGCTTATTTTCTCTATAGTTCTTATTTTTTATAGGTATTTTGTAATAAAAATGTTGAATTTTTGTCAAGTATCTCTTTAAAATTGATTCCACATCATGTGCTTTATCCTCATTCATTCAGTGAATCTTATCCATTTCATTGAGATTTATATGCTGAATCATCTTCACAATTGAAATAAGTCCCCAGTTTTATTTTATTTTTTATTTTTTATAAAATTTTTAATTGTATCACCAAAATTTTAATATAATCAAAGTAATTCTTTAATTGAATCAATTACACATGTGTAATTGAAATTTACAGTTAACAAAGTTGTTCATGATTCAGTTTTAGTCATGCAATGTTTAACACCCTTCATCACTGCACATTTTCTGCTACCAATATTTTAGTTTTCCTCCTGCTCTTCCCCCTGCACTCTCCCCAACTTGTCTCTGAGGCAGATATATCCTCTCTTTCTCTACTGATATTTTTTTTTCTTTTAGACACTGTAGTTTACAATATTGTTAATGAAAGGGGTACCCTGCATTGTTAAATGACACCCTGCTTTTACCCAAAACAAAGGCATTCCTCTAACTTCCTTTTTCCCTTTTCACCTATCCCTTTGATATGTAAAATTTCACCTAGATCTCACTCAACTGATAGAATAAAGAGAGGTTTTGGTTTTAGCTTGGCACATGGAGTAAGACACAAGAAGCCATTGGGGTCTGATATCACTAGGATTATTGAAGCAAGTATGGACACCCTGCCCACCATATCTTCCTTTTTTCTGGGAAGCCTAGTAGCTGTAATCATGCCCACAAATACAGCTGCCATGTTTGAACTGGGCCAGCTCCATAGACTCACTGTTTTTGTTTTGTTTGGTTTTTAGTTTTTGGGTCACACTCAGCGGTGCTCAGGGGTTACTCCTGGCTGTCAGAAATAGCTCCTGGCAGGCATGGGGGACCATATGGGACACCGGGATTTGAACCAACCACCTTTGGTCCTGGATGGGATGCTTGCAAGGCAAATGCCACTGTGCTATCTCTCCAGGCCCAGACTCACTGTTTTATCGAGAGAAAAAAAAAAAAAAGTAAACCAACCCATGAAAGTTTATGGGTATACTGGCCACTCAGAAGAAAATTAGAAATCTCAGGAGGAGAGGGAAGGCTAAGACCCCACCCTGCCAAAGCCATGCTGCTGCTTCCATCACCTATTTATCTAATAGCCTTGCCTCGTCATTGACCACACTTCAGACTTCAGGTACACTAGTTTGGGCCTGATATCACCAGGGCCTTTTGAATGGTGCAGGCACTTTCCCCCCATATCTTACTTATTCTGGGAAGCCTGGCAGTTGTAGTCATGTCCACAAACACAACATCACGATCAAATTGGTCTAGCTGCATAGACACACTGTTTTCTTGAATGAGATGTATACTAGCCATACAATAGTAAACTGGACATCTCAGGAGGAGAAGGTAGGTCAAGCCCCCACTCTGCTAAATCCATGCCTACTGTCTCTACCACTCAGAACCACTGTTTTCCTGATGGCCCTACCTTATCATTCCTTTGGGACACCAATTTGACCCAACCAGGTATACCACATATTGGGCTGATTTCACCATGGCTTTTTGGAGTGAGTGCAGGCAACCTTCCTCTGTATCTTCCTTCTTCCAGGAAGATGGCAGCTGAGAACATGTCCCTAAAAGCTGCAGTATTAGTCATAGTGCTTTGAATTGCTGGACAACTTCAGTTGTTGGATTCTGTCATCCCTATAGGAACATACCAATTTAATAGATTGGACAGCTAACAACAAGAGTTAAATAAGCCTTCTGCCATTATATATATATATATATATATATATATATATATATTTGGGTCTTTTCCAGATGCTAAAATAAAACTTGGATAAATAAGTGAATGAAAGGGAAATAGTTTCTCTGTGTGCTCTTTCTTAGTAAACTAATTTTCTTCCATAAGTTCTTTTCTGGATCAAAAGACTACTTTATTTATTTATTTATTTATTTATTTATTTATTTATTTATTTATTTATTTATTTAAAAACCCTTTACCAGTGCAACATTCCCATCACCAACGTCTCAAGTGTCCCTCCTCCCCACCAGCCTGTACTCTAGACAGGCTGTCTACTTCCCTCATTCAGTCACATTTTGTTATGATGGTTCTCAGTGTAATTATTTCTGTGACTGCACCCATCACTTTCTGTGGTGAGCTTTATGCCATGAGCTGAACCTTCTAGTCCTCTATTTTGTCTCTGAGAATCATTACACAAATGTCTTTTATTTTTCTCAAAACCCATAGATGAGTGAGACCATTCTGTGTCTAGCTCTCTCCCTCTGACTTATTTCACTCAGCATAATAGATTTCCATATACATCCATGTGTAGGAAAATTTCATGACTTCATCTTCTGATGGATGCATAATATTTCATTGTATATATGTACCACAGTTTTTTTAGCCATTCATCTATTGAAGGGCATCTAGGTTGTTTCCAGAGTCTGGCTATTATAAACAGCGCTGCAATAAATATAGGTGTGCGGAAGGGATTCTACCATTTTATCAATGACTTCATTGGAGATACAATAATTTTCACAAATGTGCTCACTACTTTAGTTTTTCTTTTTCTAAAATTCTTTCTCTTTTAATTTTTTTCCTAAATTTTTAAACATAACTTTTCTTTCACTTATCTGGAAACAAAAGTATATGGTCAGCTATGTCAATAATATGATGCATCTTCTTTAATTAAAGTAAAAAATAAAACAAAAAAACTCCAAATTACTGACAAACCTAAAGAAACACCATAATGGAAACACAATAGCAGCTAGCGACTTCAATATTCCACTTTTACCACTAGACAGATCAACCAGGCAAAATATCAGTAAAGAGACAAAAGCCCTAAACAAGGAGCTAGAGGAACTGGGATTACTGGATATATATACAGGATGTTCACTTTCCCCAAGTAATAAAGCATGTTTTTCTTCAATACTCATGGAACATTATTCAAGATAGATCATATATTAGCACATAACTATAACATATAATTTTGCCAATATAGAAATTATGTAAAGTACCTTATCAAACCATAATACTATAACATTACAAAATACAAAATACTATATGTATGTACAGTTAATTTTTGATAAAGGAGCTGAGAACATGTCATAGAGTAAAGATAGTCTTCAACAAATGATGTTGCAAAAACTGGATAATTGCACATAAGAAATAAAGACTCAGGGGCTGGAGCAGTAGCAGTAGAGGTAAGGCGTTTGCCTTATAAGCACTAACCTAGGATGGACCACAGTTCCATCCCCCAGTATTCTATATGGTCCCCCAAGTCAGGAGCGATTTCTGAACACATAGCCAGGAATTTCAACAGGTGTGACCCAAAAACCAAAAAAAAAAAAAAGAAGGAAATTAAGATTCTTTCTATTTCTTATACCTTACACAAAAGTGGATTGAAGACCTAGAGATCCAACCAGAAACTAAGATTACATTAAAGATTTTTAGTATGATAAAAGATATGTGGACTAAAATTAAAAGACAGCTAACTGAATGACAAAATATTTGCATTCAATACTACTAATAAGGACTTAATATTCAGGCTATATGATGCACTAACAAAGATGAACAAAAACAAATTAAAAAATAGTATCTAAAAATGGTGAAAAGAAATGAACAAATATTTCTTGAAGAAAACAATCATCACCAGTAGACACATGAAAAATTAATCATTCTCACTTGTCAACATAGAAGTCCAAATCAAGCCAACAATGAGATATTATCTCCCATCAGTGAGAACAGCACATATAGAAAATAGTAGGCATGATCTCTGCAATCTTTTTAAAAAGGGGGGGAAAAGGGAAGAATTCTTATCCACTGCTGGTGGAAATTTTCAAACAATAAAAAGAATCCTCAGTAAACTTAGATTTGAGCTAATAAATTCTACATGACCCAGCAATTCCACTTTTGTGTATCTATCCCCAAGACTTAAAGACATTCATTTAAAAATTATTTATGTATGCATGCCACTATTCATTGATGCAATGAGTAAAATAGCCAAGCTATGGAATCAGCCTAGGTGTCTTGGCACAGATGAATGGATCATTAAGATGTGGTACATATATATAATGAAACTGCATATATATATATATATATATATATATATATATATATATATATATATATATATATGCAACTGGAAGGATTGATGAACTCATGCAATTTGCTGCAACCTGGTGGTTGCAACTGGAAGACATTATGTTTAATGAAGTCAGAAGAAGACACAGTCTTATTTATTTTTAAAATTTCATAATTATTTTGTTTGGGGGTCACATCCATTGATACTTAGTTCAAATCCCGGCATTCCATATGGTCCCCTGTGCTTGCCAGGAGTGACTTCTCTGAGCGCAGAGCCAGGAGTCGCTCCTGAGTGCTGCTGAGTGTGACACAAAACAAACAAACAAAAAGAAAGAAAAGAAAGAAAAAAGTACAGCAACAAGAAATTTGTGAAAATTATTGTATCTCACAACAAGGTCATTAGATCATTGTCAGAAGGTTTAATACCTTCTTGTTGTTAGTTGATCATTCTGTTACTTCTTTTGTTTCTGAACAATGGCTTCTGATAAACACTGGCATCTAAATTATTGTGTTCCTACAGAAATGCTAGTCCTTATGTTCTTTTCTGAGTTTTGAAACAGGAGATTGGTAGCATTCTATAATAGCTGATAGGTAATATATGATGTTATTAACGTTTGACTCTATTTAGTAATACAATGCTACTATCCATTGCTATTAAGGTAAAATGTCATGATTTATATGCTATGGAATTATGGAAGATAAAGAACATGGGTAATGATAGGAAATCTGAAGTTCTGGGTTCAAATTTTGGCTTTGCCAACTCATGGCCCATGTAGTATTTTTATGATGTTTCTTTTACTTATTACTATTGACTTAATGCCTTAAATGGCACAATTTTAGTCTTAACATTTTGGAAGTCAGGTGAAATGGGCCTTAACATTAGGTGTTATGGGACCTGTGTTCTATTTGTAGACTCTAGAGGAGAAATGATTTTCTTGCCTCTTTCAGCTTTTGGAGGGCATAATCCTTGACTTTGGTGGTTCTTTCCTTTTTTTTATTGTGAACAACTTGTTAATAGACTGCCAACTTTTGATTTTACTTTCCTTTTTTTCTCCTTTGTTCTTACGCGAGATGGCGGTTCATTCTCTTGACACTCCATGTAAGTCTCAGCCAACCACACCTGCAATTCTTGGGATATCATATGGTGCTGGGTATCCAAATCAGGGTTAGTCACATGTAAATCATTTGTCTATTTTTTTTTCTTAAGAATATTCCTTATTCATGGAGCCTGTGTGGTAGCACTAGTGGTAAAGCATCTGCCTGCTTGTGCTTGCTTGTCTAGCCTATGTCGGACTGCGGTTCAATCCCCTGGTGTCCCATATGTTCCCCTAAGCCAGGAGCGATTTCTGAGCGCATAGCCAGGAATAGCCCCTGAGCGTCACCGGGTGTGGCCCAACCCCCCCCCCAAATATTCATTATTCTTAAGAATAGCAGGTAGGTGTTCATCGAGGCCTTTAGATTAGTGCCTTCTAATTAGATGTCTCACAGTTAGTTCCTTTGGTTTACATGTTAAAATGATGTTTCCTCCTTGCCTCCTCATCTGGCTTTTTTCCCCTCCCCTTGGGGATGGGCTTTGTTTTTTCCAATAAAGGCTGCTTTGGAGATCTGGATTGCCATGGTCAGCAATAGCGTTTTCAGTTGTGAAGCTTGTATTCTTACTGGAGAAAAGCGCAGTAGTGCCTTCCACTCATGTGATGAGTTAGGCTCTGGAGTGGTAGTATGAACCAAGGGATTCAATGCAACGCAATCTTTGCCAAACTCTCTGTGTTAAGTCAGATAGAACAGGCAGCTCGAGAAAAAAAAACAGAGAAGATTATCAGTGCAGAACTTCAAGGAGCAGTTGCAAATCCAGACTTACAGGGACACTTACCTAGTTTCCACCTGTCCGCTTTCAACTATGTGGTGAGTAGTTTAAATGGTGGAATATGATGATGAAGAAACAGATTCTGATGAAGCAATCAAGAGACATCTAATTAGAAGCAAGATGAGGACGAATCCAAAGGCCTCTACCAACATTGGAGGAAAAGAAACAATATCATCTTAAACACATGGGAAGAGAGAGAGAGAGAGAGAGAGAGAGAGAGAGAGAGGAGAGAGAGAGAGAGAGAGAGAGAGAGGAGGAGAGAGGAAGAGAGAGAGGAGAGAGAGAGAGAGAGAGAGAGAGAGAGAGAGAGAGAGAGGGAGAGAGAGAGGAGAGAGGAGAGGAGGAGAGGAGAGAGAGAGAGAGAGAGAGAGAGAGAGAGAGAGAGAGAGAGAGAGAGAGAGAGTTGTCACTTTTCTCTGGATTTCTCAATCTTGAAAGTTTGTTTCCAGGGAGAGATGAGAGACACTGAATCATCTATCTAAAGACCCAAATAGTTCTGAGTTGGTTTTCTCTGTCTCCTTTGTGGTTGTGGGAATCGGTGGCTTTTTGAGGTATGCTTGGAAAAGAGGGATCCTCATTCCTTACTTAACCTATGCAAATACTCTCCAAGGACTTTGATCACTATGAAGAGAGGAAAGAAATTGTCATCTGTGCTCCAGATGAAAAGCTGTGTTTGAAAGGAGTGTTAAAGAGACAGGTCACATTTTTTTGGTTGTTTTCTTCTTGCTTCTCTAAGAAAAGATTTTATTGAAAAAAAAATCCCAAAAAATCTTCTTTCTTTGGTTTTCCCCTTATTCTTTTTTATATCTTTTATTTTTAATAATAGAAGCTCTAGCTTGCTGTCTATAATTAGCTCACTCAGTTCTAAGACCAGGACTGATACAGAGAGAAAAGAATTTTACCTCCCTTAGGTCATTCCTGTTTTTCAATTTCTGGTTCAGCTGATTTAAAAAAAAAAAACAACCTTAAAAAAAAAGTCATTATCAATAAAAAAAACAACTCCTTATTTTTTTTCTCCAACACAGAAGAGCTATTATGGCATAGTGAAACAACTATCTCCATTGGAGGGGAGGATAGAGTTGATGGACCAGAATTTAATTAGATCTCTGTTCATTGAGTTAACATTCTCTTTCTCAGAATTTCTGCTGATATAACTGACTTCGCTGACAATAGGATAATGGCCCTTGACTTATAAAGCTATAATATTGTTGTGAAGGGTAGCATCAGAATAGAAGACAAAGTTTTAGAAGGAAACTAATATATAAGAATAAATTTGTGGAACTTTAAAATGAACTTTACTTTCCAAGTATATGTTTAGCATAGATCTTAACTACTTATTAAGGAATTTATCTTGGGTCATATATTTTTATTAAGAGAACCAAAAAGGAATTTGGAATGACATCGATATTTTCATTGTGGTGTTATATGTATAGTAAGTTATATGTATAGTAAGTTAAAGTTGAAAGTGAAATATTAAAAGTATCTCGTTTGCTAGCTATTTATGCACATTAAAAATAACTTGCTATTCATGTTCAGTCATTTCCTTGTTAGACAATGTAGGGGATTTGCCACAACATATGCAATAGATTACAAGAAGACTGCAAATATAATAATTACAACATGGTGCAGACCACATGGGCAGATACTAGAGCATAGCACTCTCTAATCACAGAGCTTCTCATACTGTGGGTGGTCATGGCCTGCAGAAGTTGTAGGCAGTCTGCTTTTGAGAGAGATTGTAAAACAAAACACAAGTAAACAGCATTCCATAGGCTTTCCAGGATTTTTATTTTGAAAAACTATAACATTTCTTTTAAGGTGCTTTTTTCCCTGTCTCTTCTCCAGCTACCTCTTTTAAGTTTTATTGCTTAGTCTGTTTGCTTTCATCAGATGAGTTTTTATTGCATATGCTGTGCTTTCTTTGTTCAGCTTATTTGAGCAAACTAAATAAAATACTGTAAGTCGTTTTCAGCACAAAAGCTGAAAATGACCAGTCAAATCAAGTATTTTTATTAATATCTTTACTTAAGCACCATGATTACAAACATGTTTTAGTTGGGTTTCAGTTATAAAAAAGAACACCCCATTCATAGTGCAAGTCCCACAACCAATGACCACCCTTCATTTCCTTCCTCTCCCACACCCCCTACCTGTATTTGAGACAGGCATTTTGTTTCTCTCGCTCACTACCATTTTCATGAGAGTTGTTAGTGTAGTTATTTCTCTAACTGAACTCATACTCTTTGTGGTAAGCTTCATAGCATGGGCTGGTCCTTCCAGCCCTCATCTCTGTTGTCTCTGTGTATTATTACAATAATGACTTCTATTTTTCTCAAAACCCACAGATGAGTGAGCCTATTCTGGTTTATCTCTCTATGAGTATAGGTATGAGAAGGCATTTTTGCACTGTATTTTTGTGTTCCTAGGGTATATCCCTAGGAGTGGATCACATGGGATCTCATGTCACATGGCTTTCTTAAAGAAATTGATCAAACACTCCTGAAATTCATTTGAAACAATAAACACCCACAAATATCTAAAGCAACACTTAGAAAAAAGAAAATGGAGGCATCATTTTCCCTAACTTTAAATTGTACTCCAAAGCACTCTACTCAGATCAGTGGAATATATTTGAATATTCAGAAAACGTTCTCTAAAGATACAATCAGTTAACTTTAAAAAAGGGGCAAGAACATAAACATATCTAATGAGAATGAATATATGACACAGCTTGGAAGTTAGTCAATTAGTAACCATGTCCTACATTTAGTCTGAATAAAAATAGATATTAAGTGACTCTAAAATCAATAATTTGAAAAATTAAGCCTGAAATTTAGCCTGAAATGTCACATTAATCAAATAGCTTTTACCCTGACAATACTGTAATAATATTGACTTCTTCCCAAAATCGTGGCATGAATTCAAAATGCAGTTGATTCATTAAAAAAAAATAACAAAAAGGCAAAAAAAAAAAAACCAAACAAGGGAATCACTGTGCACAAAAAATCTAAAAATGCCAACAAAGATGACAAAGCAAACACCAAAGTAAAGCAGGAAAAATATTGATTTCTGATCAAAACCATATTCATCTATGCCTTTAAATACTAACTATTGTCACGCTAAACACTCGTTTATTTCATTTGAAATAATTTTTCTTGCACTAGATGGAAAATTTCCCTTTAGAGAAGAGCAATTTAAAGACGGTGAGCTTTGACAGTGGAGAATCTTAAGCACTGAGAAGAAAAAAAGACAAAGATAATGCTGGAGAAATTCTGGCACTCATGTTGGACACAGTGTAGGAGCACTATAAGTAAGCATAAAGAAGACTGTAGTATTTCAAAAATTTTTAAATTTTAATAATTATATCTACCATATTTGCCAGTGTATAAGACGACCCTTCAACCCAGGAAAACCTTCCTAAAAGTCTTAAAAGTTACTTCTTAAAAGTAAGAGGGGTGTGGATCACTCATCCCTGAAGCTGGAACAGGTTTCAGCATGCCATATACCAGCATATAATATGACTCCCGACTTTTAGGAACTTTTTCATGGGTTGAAGGGTCGTCTTATATGCCGGCAAATATGGTAAATACCAAATAAATATATTAAACTTCCAGTGTATAGTGAAATACAATACTAAATTCAGGATATACCACATTACTTAAAATTTTCATTGTAATTAATTAAAATTTAATTAATTGAAAAGGATTAATTAAAATTAATTAAAATGATTTGTCTTTTTGCTCTTCCTGTGAGTTTGTTATCATCCCCATCATCCCTGTACTGAGTTAGAAACAATCTTCTCAAAGGCTATTGGAAAATGGGACATTAACACTTTCTCCGCTGCTTTTGGTTCAGTAACAAGCACCTCTTTACTGTCGTGATAATTACATAAAAAATTATTTTTTACCAATAATGGTATGGTGCTCAGCATTCCCTTAGAGGTACATGAGAATGAAAAAGAACTCATATCTAATTTGAAGATTATAAAGAAGGCATTAATTTTCATATTTATTCCTTTTTCCTTTACATATATAGCAATGATAAGAGAATAAAATTAAATCAAAATGCCTTTTAATATACTTGTAAAGATATATGTTAAATATAAAAATACTGTATCTAAAAATCACAGAATAGCCAAAACAAAATAAAGTAAAATAAAATCTCAGACAGGCCAAAATAACATCTGTGATGATGCCTCCAGCTAAGGCTTAACATTGGATAATCTATTGTTCTTTCCTCCCCATTCCTATCTGCATGGGTTTATTAGCTCCAGTATAAATAAAGTTCACCATGAACATTATTCAGTTTCAGTAACAATTCTATATAGGGGCATTATTAATAACTTGTATGTTATACAATTTACCTATGTTGTCTGTCTTCAATCTTTAATAAAAATAACTTTTCTTCCTAAAATAAAAAAAAAAAAAAAGGGGCAAGAAACTCAAAATGGAGCAAGAAAGTCTTTTTATGGGAGCTCAATATCCAGTTTTTTGAGGAATCTTCATATTGTTTTCCAGAAAGGCTAGACTAGATGGCATTCCCACCAGCAGTGAATGAGAGTTTCTTTCTCTCATAGCCCTACCAGCACTGATTGTTCTTATTCTTTATGATGTGTGCCAGTCTCTGTGGTGTGAAATGGAACCTCATTGCTGCTTTGATTTGCATTTCAATAATTAGTGATGTGGAGCATTTTTTCATGTGTCTTTTCTTTTTTGAGGAACTATCTGTTCATTTCTTCTCCCCATTTTTGATGGGGTTAGATGAATTTTTTTTTGTTAAGTTCTGTTAATACCTTTTATATCTTGGATATTATCCCCTTATCTGATGGGTATTGGGTGAATAGTTTATCCCATTCTGTGGGTGGCCTTTGAATCCTAGTCACTATTTCCTTTGAGGGTTTACAAGCTTCTCAGCTTACTCTAGTCTTATCTGTTTATCTCTGCTTCCACTTGTTTGGACAGTGCTGTTTCCTCTTTAAACATACCTTTGCCTCAATGTCATAGAATGTTTTGCCTATCTGTTCTATATATCTTATGGTTCTGAGTCTGATATCAAGGTTTTAAATTGATTTGGATTTGACCTTTGTGCATGGTGTTAGATGGAGAGCCAAGTTTGCTTTTTTACATGTGGATGATCAGTTGTCCCAGCACCACTTGATAAAAAGACTTTCCTTGCTCCATTTTGTGTTTGTTGTCCTTTATCAGATTTAATTGATTGTATATCTAGGGAACATTTTCTGAATATTCAAGTATATTCTATGGATCTGACGGTTTGTTTTTATACCAGTACCATGCTGGTATTGCTTTGTAGTACAGTTTTAAGGTAGAGAAAATGATGCCTCACATCTTTTTCTTAACGGTTGCTTTAGCTATTCGTGAATGTTGATTATTCCAAATGAGTTTCAGAAGTGTTTGATCCACTTCTTTGAAGAATGTCATGGGTATCCTTAGAGGAATTGCATTGAATCTGAATAATGATTGTGGAATATTGCCATTTTAATAATGTTAATCCTCCTAATTCATGAATAGGATATGTGTTTCCATTTCCTTATATCCTCTCTTATTTTTTGAAGCAATGTTTTGTATTTTTCTTTGCACCTTCTCACTGGTAATGGGAGGGAGGAGACTTGAGGGCTCGGACCAGTGTGGTTACTGCCATTGTTCATGTTTGGGGGCTGCAGCGCGAGAAGGGACTCTGTGCCTTCTCGCAGGTAACCAGGAGGAGACCTGATGGCAAGGCCAGTCCTTGGCGACCACTGCCTGATTCTCTGCTTAGGGCCACACTCCAGAGAAGGTACCCACCCCATGCCACAGGTGACAAAGGAGGGCTGAGACCCTAGGGCAGAACACTCTAAGCCACCAAATGCAAAGAAAAATGGGTAAACTAAGGAAGATACTATCAGCCAGGGATATAGAGAGAAATCTTAGCAAGTTTTCAAGTCCACCAAAATGCATGAACCTAATAGATGAGGACCTAAAAGTGGCAATGAATGCCATAGCAATAGAAATCAAGGACTCATTAGCCAGCGAGATTAAGAAATCTATAGATGAGAGGTACCATCTCACACCACAGAGATTGGTATTCATCACAAAAAATGAGAACAAACTGGCGGGGATGTTGAGAGAAAGGAACTCTTATTCACTGCTGTTGAGAATGATGCCTAGTCCAGCCTTTATGGAAAACAATATGGAGATTCCTCAAAAAACTGGAAATTGAGCTCCCATATGATCCAGCTATACTACTCCTAGGGATATATCCTATGAACACAAAGGTACAATTCAAAAATTCCTTCCTCATACCTTTATTTATTGCAGCACTATTTACAATAGCCAGACTCTGGAAACAACCAAGATGCCCTTCAACAGATAAATGGCTAAAGAAACCATGGTACATATATACAATGGAATATTATGCAGCCGTTAGGAGAGATGAAGTCATGAAATTTTCCTATACATGATGTACATGGAATCTATTATGCTGAGTGAAATAAGTTAGAGGGAGAGAGATAGATACAGAATTGTCTCACTCATCTATGAGTTTTTTTTTTTTTTTAAATAAAGACATTTTTGTAATAATCCCAGAGACAATAGAGTGAAGGGCCAAAAGTACCAACCTACAATATGAAGCTCACCACAAAGACCACAAAGAGTGGTGAATGTTGTTAGGAAAATAACTACACTAACAACAAGCATGACAAAGTTAATAAATCAGAGAAGTAGACTGCCTGTCTTGAATACAGGCAGGGGAGAGGGGGGAGGAAAATTGGGGGCATCAGTGGTGGGAATATTGCACTGATGAAGGAGGTTGTTTATGACTGTTTATGACTGTAACCCAACTATAATCTTGTAACTATGGTGCTTAAGTAAAGATTTTATTAAAAAAAATCTATAGATGAACAATTCAACCAACTCAAAGAAGAATTTTTACAGAAGATGAGAGAATCCATACAAATGGGAGTAAGGGAAATAAAGATTGTCTTAGCAAGCCATAATAGCAGAATTACACAGTTGGAGAATCGCATAGAAGAACTTGAAGAAAAACTACAAATCAAAAATGACAAAGAAGCCAATAAGGAAATAAGAGGTAAAGCATTAGATGAAAATATTAGCTAGTTAATGAACAAAGACAACAGAAATAATCTATGAATTATAGGAATACCAGAAGGGGAGGAAATAGGGAAAGGAGAAGAACAAATAGTGAGGGAAATAATAGCAGAAAAATTTTCCACCCTCTGAAAAGAGGCACCAGTACAAATCCAAGAGGTGAAAAGAGTCCCTAATAAAATATACCCTAACAAACTATATAGTAATCTAAATAGCAAAAAACAAAACAAAACAAAAACAAAAATAAAGAGAAAGACAAATTCCTTAAAGCAATAAAGGAGAAAAAAACCCCTCAAGTACAGAGGAAGGAATATAAGAATCAAATCAGATCTCCCATTTGAAACAATTCAAGCAAGAAGACTGTGGAATGACATATTTAAATTACTGAATGAAAGAAACTTCCAACCTACAAAGTCAATACACAATAGAATTCAGTGTTCCTCTATACAAATAATGAAGAAGAGGAGAAAGAGATTAAGTAGTCAATCCCATTTAAAATAGTATTAAAAAATATCATGTCCTAGGAATTAATGATGCTATTAATGGATTAATAATGACATTAATGATATCATGATAAAATATTCCAATTTACCCATTTCCTTTTGTTTATGTTTTCTATTAGGACCTAAAGCATTTGATCATTCAGACCACTAAAACAGTCATTTATTTTTATTTATTCTATTATATATATTGTTTTTTTCTTTAACTTCACCTGTTTTGATTCTGCTTGGTGTGAAAATTTACAAGAAAAAGTCTTGCCTGGGATAAAAGTACAGGTCAAAACCAGGGCACAGAGATTATGTAGCCTGACATTCTTACCCACAAATGCACTAGTAATATAATATGGCAGCGTTCCTTTTTGCAAAGGCATACTAAAAAAGGAGGAAATTTTTATGTATAGAAACAAGCTCTTATCTACTAGTGATAAGAACCCATACATTTTATAATAAAGGGCGCCTCCCACCCAGAACATGTGTCAAGTGGGCCTAACTTAGACTCTATGATCAGACAGCGACCATCCAATCCTGAGCCCTGGATCCCAGACATAGAACTAACACAGTTCCCTGCAACAGGAACCAACTTCCCCCATGAAATCCCTAATACAGCTCTAGCAGCAATTTGCGCCAGTTTTGATATAACATCCTGACAACAAAAATTTTACAACAACTTGATTCTTGTTCTATCTCATCACCTAATGGTAAGATGAAATCAGAAGGCATGTTGTCCTTTGATCTGTGCAAAAACCAAGAGTGCTACAGAAGACTGACTTTGGCTACCATGACTGGGCAGAACTTATCCCAGGACCAATAAGAAAGATCTTACCTAGGCATTGGCTTAGGACTTGTACAATAACCAAAATCTCTAATTCCAGAGGTCTACTTTGACAACTGTGACTGAGCAGAACTTCTGGAAACATAATGAAAGACTCTATCCTAGGCCTCATCCTAGGATCTGTGCAAAAACCAAGACCACCAGTTGCGGAAGACTGATTACAACAATGGGGATGGAACAGAACTTCCAGAGGCCTGATTTTATCATCTAAAACTGAGTGGAAAGTTTGGAACCATAAAAAGATCTTGGGTTGTAAAAATGAGCATGTATGGACCCTGTAGTTATTCCCATGACAGTATGCTTCAAGGTTTTTTGTTTGTTTGTTTGTTTGTTTGTTTTTGTTTTTGGGGTCACATCTGATGGTGGTCCTGAGTTACTCCTGGCTCTGCACTCAGAAATTGCTCCTGGTAGGCTTGGGGGACCATATGGAAACCCAGAATTTGAACCACCACCTGTCCTGGATCAGCTGTGTGCAAGGCAAATGCCCTACCACTGTGCTATTGTTCTGCCCCGACAGTATGTTTCAAGTGCAGAGAAACCCTGTATGTCTTAGGCCAAGAGAATTCCCTTTTTAGTTTCTCCAATATTTACTGTGCCTATGGAAAAAAAAAAGGGGGCGGGGGAGAAGCGCAGAAAACCTTATCGTACAAGCCCTCTTTCTTTTTTCCTTTTTCCTTTTTTTCATCCCGTGGTTATTATTTGGTTGTTGTCTTTGTTTCTTTGTTGCTGTGGTGCTTTTTTGTAGTTACTGGTTTTGGTTTTTTGTTTGATTTTTTTGGTTATGTTTTCTTTTTCCCCCTCCTTTTAAATTGATATTTATAACCTCTTGATGGACTCCTCCTAGTTTTTTTTTTTCTTTTCTTTTTCAAACAAAACCACATAACTTGAATCATCTTTTCTGCCTCATTAATTGAGTGGGGGGGAATGGATGGTACCAGGACCAGTCATATAAACATTGAGTAGAAATAAAAATAATCAGTCTTAAACACTAAACCAAATTCAACGACAATAGAATCAATACCCAATCTACAGCATACTATACAAAGTGGAACCAGTTATACTAGCAGTCTGGTGGGGGGGCAAAGTAGAGGGATATGGGATGCATGCTGAGAAAGGGTAGAGGGAGGACAACACTGGTGGTGAGAATGCTCCTGTTTCAATGTCACTATGTACCTTAAATATTACTTTGAAAGAATTATTATTCACTTTGGTCACAATAAAAATTATTTAAAAAAAAAGTGGTTTGAAAGAGGGATCGGATTGATAGCACAGTGATAGGGCATTTGCTTTGCACACAGCTGACCCAGAACAGACCTGGGTTTTATCCCCAGCATCCCATAAAATCCCCAAGCCAGGACTAATTTCTCATCAAATGGCCAGGAGTGACCTCTTAGCGTCACTGGATGTGGTCCAAAAACAAAAAACAAACTAACAAACAACACGGTTTGAAAGGATTTGTTAGTGAATCCATCTGGGCCTGGGCCTTTGACTTTTGTTTGGGGGAAGAATTTTTTTTTTTTACTATTTTAATTTCTTTAATAGTGATGGGTCTGTTTAGATATGCTTGATTATCCTGTTTCTACTGTGGAGGATTATGAGTCCAATAATTCATCTATTTATTCCAGGTTCTCATGTTTTGTGGCATAGAGTTTCTCAAATTATTATTTTAATTATTTGTATTATCTGTAGTGATTTCCCCCTTTTTATTTCTAATCTGATTTATTAAGTTTTGCTAGTTGTTTATCAATCTTGTTTATTTTTTCAAAGAACCAACTTTTGCTTTAATTGATGTTTCGGATTGTATTTTGGATTTCCACTTCATTTACTTCTGCTCTAAGCTTTGTTATTTCCTTCTGCTTATGTAGTTTTGCTTCATTTTGTTTATCATTTTCTAATTCTATAAGGTATGTAGGCCCCTTCTTTCTTCCTGATGTGTGCTTGCAAATCTATAAATTTTCCTCTTAGTACTACTTTTTTTGTGCCCCACAAAATCTTTTAATTTATATCTTCATTTGCATTTGTTTCCAAGAATCTTTTGATTTCATCTCTGACCCACTGGTTGTTCAGTAGTGAGCTGTTTAATTTTTAGATGTTAAAGGTTTTCTTTTGTGTCCCTTTGTAGTTCACTTTTAATTTCAGTGTCTTGTGATCTGAGATGGTAGTCTGTACAATTTCTATCCTCTTGATTTTATGGAGAAATGTTTTATGGGTCAGCATGAGGTCTATCCCAGATAATGGCCTATTTGCATTGGAGAATAATGCTTATCTAGTTGTTGGCATGGAGTACCCAATACATATCTAGTAGGGCACTTTCTTCCATTTTTCTTTTCAGAGACAGTATATATTTTTTGGTTTCAGCCTGTTTTTCCTATCAAGTGGTGACAGGGCAGTGTTGAGTCTTCCTCTATTACTGTGTTACTATTGATGTCTTTTTTCAGATTTGTCGACAATTTTATTAAATATTTTGCTGGTACCTCATTGAGTGTATATATGCTTAGGAGTGAGATTTCTTCCTGTTGTTCCTTGATTATTATGAAACGTCCATCTTTGTTCCTTACAACTTTTTTAAGTCTAAAGTTTGTGTCATCTGATATTAATATGGCCACTCCATCTCATCTTTTTAAGGGAGTTGTTTGCTTGGATGATTGTCATCCAACCTTTGATTTTTGAGTTTGTGTTTGTTCTGACTATTCATATATGTTTCTGTAGGCAGAAAAATGTTGGATTCACCTTTTTGTTCCATTTTGCCACTCTGTGTCTCTTAACTCATGCATTTAGTCCATTAACATTGAGAGAGATAATTGTCATGGGACTTAGTGTCATCTTTATGTAGTAGTTTGGTGTGTTTGCTCATCTTTCTTTTCTTAAAGTAGACCTTTCAGTTCTTCTTTTAAGGCTGGTTTTGAGTCTGTAAAGTTTCTGAGCTGTTGTTTATCCATGAAGCTATATATACTTCCTTCAACCTGAAAGTGAGTCTGGCTGGGTGCAGCATTCCAGGCAAAGCAATTCTTTTCATTGAGTTTTGTCACTATATCCCACCGCATCCTTCTGGGCTTGAGGATTTCTTGTGACAGGTCTTCTGTAAATCTTAGGGATGCTCCTTTGAATGTAATTTCCCTTTTTGACCTTACTGCTTTCTATATTTTATCCCTATCTGTGGGATTCATCATTGTCAGTAGTATGTGTGTTGGGGTGCTTTTTTTTTTTTTCCAGATATCTTTTAGCTGGTACTCTTCAGGCATGCAGGATTTGGTTACATGCATTCTTTTGCTTTAGAGTTTCTCTGCAATGATTTCCTTGACTGTTGATACTTAATGGGTATTTTCTTTATGGGTCTCTGGGACTCCAATGATTCTTATTTTGTTTCTGTTGAGTTTATTCAAGACTTTTATTTTTGTTTATTTACTTTCTTTGCGGATATTTTTCCATTGATTGATTGTTTGCCTTAAGGCTCTTTTCCAATCTCTTCTTTTGAGTGCAGCTGTTACGCATCTCATCTTCCAGCTCACTGATTTGTCCTCAGCTGCTGTTACTTTGTTCGTGAGGCTTTCCAATAAGGTTTTCACTCCATCTACCACATTTTTTAGTCCTGTTATTTCAGTTTGGAGTTTTCTTATTTATATTTTCATATCTTCTTGATTCTTATTTGTGGCCTGTTTTTGCTCTAACTCTGCTTTCTTTTTGTTCTTTGAACATCCTCCATGTTTCTTCTCTAAACTCCTTATCTGAAAGGCTAAAAGATTAGCACTTTTTTGAATCATCAGCGTTTCCATCTTCATTCTCTATGCATGGTGCTGACATGAGCTCTTTCCCCATTGTCGCCTCATAGTGTGATCTTTTCTGTGTGTTTTGCTAGGGTTCATTGGCTAGGAGATGTGCACAATTGCAGAGCGAATTGGAGAGGCTGGGCTTCTCTGAGTCCACCCTCTTGGCAGTGTCAGTTCACCTCTGGTCTCCTGTCTCCATAGACTCTTCTGGGTGGGTTCAGACTGCAGCAGCTTGGAAGGTGGTAGGCTGTGATCAGGCTCCACCTTTTTGGGGCGATGCCAACACACCTCAGATTACTTGGCTTCTGCAGATGCTCCTGGGCAGGTTCAGGCTGCAGAGGCTTGGAAGGTGGTGGCTGCTCCATCCTTCTTGAGATCCCACTCTCCAGATGTAACCTGTTCTCTACTCTCTAGTAACTCTCTACTTTAGAATTTGATTCTGCAAACTACTGTCAGGATTTCTTCCTTGCTGGATTCTGTCTGGGTTCTATCAACAAGGCTGACAAACTTGACAAGCCAGATCAAGTATTTTGATCATTAGAATTTTCTTGTTAAAAATAACTGGTAATTGGGGCCGACGAGGTGGCGCTAGAGGTAAGGTGTCTGCGCTAGCCAAGGATCAGGACCGCGGTTTGATCCCCCGGCGTCCCATATGGTCCCCCCAAACCAGGAGCAATTTCTGAGCGCTTAGCCAGGAGTAACCCCTGAACATCAAACAGGTGTGGCCCAAAAAAAACAAAAACAAAAAAAAAAAAAAGAAAGAAAAGATAATACCAAAAATAACTGGTAATTGATTTATTCTATTATTTTCTTTATTTTTATGTGTTTAATTTTTTATGTGCTTCTGATTATTTTTGACATAGTTTTAGTGAAAATTTGCAGTTTTGTTTACATATTCCACATACCAAAATATGGTCCTCATTGACCTATTTTGCTTTTCAGTAGTACCATTTTCCTTCTTATGACTTTTATCTCTAGGCTATAATGTTTATCATATTAATAAAAAAGTAAATAGTAAGGATGTAAAATTACTAGTTTTGTTCATTCATGAAAAATTCTGAATTAAAAAAGCTCCTGGCTAATTTCTGAAGAAAGGGATCATTTTAAAATAATAAGTGTGTTTAAATGGCAGTATAAATCTGAACCTTAATACTTTTTTGTTCCTGAAAGAATGATTTTTGAAAGAAAAACTTAAGCTGTGATGGTGGGATATAGTTCTTGGTAGAGGTTGGGTTTAATTCCTAGTACCACATACATACACACACAAATAAATTTAGAAGAAAGTTTCAAGAAAATATGGGTATTGGGTAATATTAAAGTGTACCTTTACACTATCAGTATTACAAATGTATCCTTATCTCATTTTCATACTTATTGTTTATCTTCATTTTAGTTTTACTGCTTCATAGTTTAGGTAGACTGTTCCTAATTTTTATATATAAAATTATAGGCAGATTTCTAAACATTTCTTTAATAAAACATGATAATTTAATATTATATTTTAGTCTAATAATTAAATAATATAAAGGAGATATAAGAAAGAAAAGCGTTTGTAATCTTGTATCTCATAAGCTGTCATTCCTAATACATTTATATAGTACTGTGTTTTTTTCCCATAAATTAAAAATTACGATTAAACAAGATCTCTAATTCCAGAGGTCTGATTGAGACAACTACAACTGAGCAGAACTTCTGGAAACATAATGAAAGACTGTATTCTAGGCTTTGTCTAAGGATCAGTGCAAAAACCAAGACCACTAACTACAAAAGACTAATTAAAACAACAGTGATGGAACAGAACTTCTAGAACTGTAAAGAAAGACTCCATCCTAGGCTCCATCCTATAACCTGTGTAAATACCAATATCTCTAGTACAGAGGCCAGATTTTATCATCCATGACTGAGCAGAAAATTTCCAGACATCACAAAAGGACCTGGAGGAGAGAATAAGAGCATGTATAGAGCCTGTAGTTATTCCATGACAGTATATTTCAAGGAATGAGAAACCCTGTATCTCTTAGGCCAAGGGAATTCCCTTCTAGTCTCCCAAATATTTACTGTGCCTATGCAAAAAAAATAAATAAATAAAAGCACAAATTAAAAAAAATTGTTATTGTTGTTGTTGCTTGTTTTTTTGTGTGCTTTGTTTTGTTTTTATCTCAGGACTGTGTTTATTGTTTTGTGGTTGTCTTTGTTGCTGTGGTGCTTTTCGGGGTTTTTTGTTTGATTTTTTTTGTATTCTTTTTATGTTTTTTTTCCTTTTTCCCTTCCTTCTCTTAAATTGATATTTATATACTTATAGCCTCTTGAAGGACTCCTCCTGTTTTGTTTTGTTTGCTTATTTGATTTTTGCCCCCCTTCCTCTTTTTTCTTTCTTTCTAACAGAATCACATAGCTTGAACTCCTTAATCTGCCTCACAAATTGAGGGAGAAATAATGGAGTGTGCCAAGACCAAACAGTCGTATGAACATTGAGTAGAAATAAAAGATGAGCAGACTTAAATACCAAATCTAAAGCCAACGACAACAGAATTGATGCCCAATCTACAACAAGCTAGACACAGAGGGGACCACTTATAGTGGCAGCCCTGGGGGCAAAAGAGGGGAATATGGATGCATGCTGGGAACAGGAGTGGAGGGAGGTGGTGGGAATGCCCTTGATTCAATATCACTATGTACCTAAAATATTACTGTAAAAGATTTGTAATCCCTCTTATCCATTAAGAAAAAAAAATACAACTTACTGAACTTAAAAACAAATTACTGTAGTAGAATGCCTGTCTCAAAAACAGGCAGGGAATGGGAAGGGGGGAGGGGGTAATGTTGCACTGGTGAAGGGGGGTGTTCTGGTTATGACTGTAACCCAAATATGATCATGTTACTTAAATAAAAAATATATTTAATAAAAAAAGATTTGTAATCCACTTTGGTCAAAATAAAAATTATTTTTAAAAAATTACAGTTAGAATTTATGATACTGTCAAATCAGCTCAAGGTAAAAGAATAATGATAACATATTTTAGAGAAAATATCTTCTATTAAAATCATTTTGTAAAAATTTATTATAAAACAGGTTTTTAAGAGAATCTTTGCTTATAAAAGACAGTAATTTATATGATAAATTTGGTCTATTTCTATATGTATAATGTATATTATAATATATGCAATCTAGTTCTGATACTATTTGCCAAACTTTATATAAAAATAACTTAATTTAAGAAAAAATTGCTGGCTAATCCCTTAATAATTTTAAGGCTATTTGGGGTATCCTTTGTTCCATGGCGCATTATAGTATGTTTTGGGGGAGCCACAGAGTGTTTGATGTGTGACCTTTTGGCAGAGAAGATTGGAACTTTAGGGTATGTGTACACTGGGACAAGTTAAGGATGCTGTGTTTAACTCTCTTTTAGGACTATCTTTCATCTTTAAATTGAAGGATTACATTTCATTTTTAGTGGAGTAGGAGTGAGGCAAGCTACTTTTAGTTTTAGAAGCTGCAATTGAGTAGCCATATGTAAATTAGGAATTTTAACATTTCTAATTTTATTATTACTGGTTAACATATACTTATGACTGATTAGTTTTCTTTTCCCTTGAACTTTCTGATGTGCCTTAGAATGTATCTAAACCCTATCAGGATAAATGATTCTTCATAGAAATATGTCTTTAACCCCTTAATACCAGTTTTAGGCTGATGTAGATATCCACAGAGTATTTAATGAAATTTGGTAGATTTCTGTTTGGAGACATTATTTCAGAACACATTCCTAATACCAAATATATGTCCTTGTCAGAAAGGTTCCTGATAGAATCATGTACATATAGTCCCTTGTGATGCTTAGTAATATGAAAGATACATTCTATAAAGACCAAAAGACAGTTCTTTTTCATTGTTTTGAAGCTGTACTTGGTGATATTCTGGTGGTTATGTGGTACCCTGGACCAAACCTGGAACCTTTTATATGCATTGCATGAGTTCCATTACTTTAGCCACATCCTGAGTTCTGAATGTTGTGTATGTATATATGAATTTCTTGTATAACAGTAATGTGCTAGTATACTAAATTTGACTACTTTTAAAATTCATTTCCTGACCATAGCACATACTCATGGAGCTAAGTTTAGTTCTATTCTTATTCTTTTCTATTCTATTCTATTTTCTTCTCTTCTATTCTATTCTTTATTCTATTTTGTGTATTCTCATTTCACATTTTTCTTATTAACATCACATAGTCCAAACGCCTGACGTCAGAAATATCAAAAGACATTTTCAGAAGGTATGTTGGAATATCCATCATTTTTCAATTGTCATATCTTTGTGATGTTGGATTTTATTTGTAAATTGAACTAAAGAAACATCAAAATAGGTTTGAGGCAGCTGGAGATATTAAAATCTTTGTTTTTGGGCCATACCTGGTGCACTCCAGGGTTACTCCTGAAAAGCTCAGGAAACCATATGAGACACTAGGGATCAAAACACGGGTCATCTGTGTGCAAGGCAAATACCCTACCAGCTGTGCTATCACTCCAGCTCTAAATCTTTTATGAAACCTCTCATTAAAGAGATGTGCCCCAAAAGTTAAATTTACACAGATTTTTTGTCTTAGAAAAATATTTTAGCATAAATATTATTTCTTTTCCTCTTTAGAGGATTTATCATTTCAAATGAATTAGTAGATTAAAGAAGCTTTCCTTAATTTTAACTGCTAACATAATAAATGTTGATAGATGAAATCTGCATGTAAGTAATCTCAGGAACCCTCAGATTCTGTTCATAAGATTTATAAACTGCTACTATACATACAAGGACTCTTTCTGTTTGTCTCAAATCACTTGGCCTCTCTGAGAAGCTGACCCAGTGTGCCTATGAAATTTATGAATTAATTTGCATTTACAAGATTTTAATGAACTGTTTTGGGGCTTCACATTTTTAGCATATTTTCATGATGTGGGTTTCTCTGTTAAGTTTCACTGTATTCATAGTTACTCCAGATTTGCTTTTATGAAATGGGGTGTTAGCATGGGTGGGGGTATTCCCCACATGGAGTCTGGAATTGAAGCTTGATCCTAGGCTTCATGCATGCAAATCATACAGTAAGTCCTTTGTACATCTTCCTGGCCCTGGGTTTTTCACATGTAGTCTCTCAAGCAAAACTGCCACTTGACTCTTATAAATATAAGAAAGAACTAGACAGGATTATAGAAATGGACAGGGGTTAAGGTACTTGTTTCGCATATTATTGGCTCCAGTTCTGTAAAGAAAGAAAGGAAAGGGGGGAGAAAAAGGAGTATCCATATGTCCTTTAGTACATATCTTTGGACATACATGGCCATCTTTCATACATGGTTCCAAGGTAAGAGCGAGTGGAAAGTAAGAAAGAGAGGAGAGAATGAGAATGAAAATGAATAGGGATTAAGGCACTTGCCTTGCATGCTGCTGATTGTGGTTTAAATCCTGGCATCACATGTAAGTCCCTCAATCATTGCCTATAGTATCTTGCAGATGAACATCTAATAATCTCGTATGCATAAAGGGTAATTATGTAGGTATTTGAGGGAAGATATCAAAACCAACAACACTTAAGAGTTAGTGGGGTTGAAGGGGTGAATTATTTACACTGTTGCTATTGCATTCACATGGTTTTGGATTGGAGAGATGAGGCTGTCAGCAGTGCAGGTACCAGAGCAGTCACCCACATGCAGGGGCAATGAGAAGGGAGATAGGTCAAAGCCCTTGACATACCCAGATAACAAGAGAGGTCAATATCAGCATTTTGGATCTCTTGAACCATGTCCTAGGTTTGAGAAGTGGATAATGGCCTAGGGACAGTTATCTACGTTGCCATTAGTGATTCTTGAGCACAAAACCAGGAGTAAGCATGGAGCACTGCCAGGTATCATCCATCACCACACTATTCCTCAAAAAAAGAATGAACTATAACAGTGGCCTTGATAAATATTCAGCTGTAGAATTCCTGCTGATTTTAAGTGAATGTTTTAAAAATAGGTTCATTTTGGATGTTTCTGACAGCATTTGCCTAATGTGTTTATTTTTTAATTTCTAATTTGGGGGTGAAGAAGAAAAATAAAGTGGGCTAGGGAAGTAGTTCACAGACTGGAGTGAGTCTTCTCATGTAGGAGTCTTGATTCCATGTGGTTTCCTGATTGCTGCATGAAGTATCTCCAAGCAGCCAATTGGGAGTAGACTCAAGATTGTTGGGTGAGGCCCCAAACAAAAAGGGAAAAAGTAGCCAGTAAATTTTCATTGTTTTGCCTATTTTTACTTTAGGTCTTGATATTTATTTGGGGAAAGATTCAGGCAACTCCTACTGGTGTTCAGGGACTATTTCCAGCTCTATGCTCATAAGTTGTGCTCAGGGGACCATATAGTACTGGAGTTAGCTGCATATAAGACAAGCTCCTTTACCCCTGTACTGCCTTAGCTCTCTGATCCTATATCTTATATTTTTAGTTTAGCTTACTTTATAATCAATCCTTTATAAAGGATACTGGTACTTCTGACTTGTCAGGGCTAACTCTCTAGTTACTTTACTACTGTGTTGATGTCATGTGAGATCTAATCTAGTTCCTTTGGCCTCTATTCTATGTCTATAGAAAATTGATTGCTATCTTCTAAGTATCTCCAGAAACTTGACCTTATTTCTTGGCAGTCTGTGTCAAGGCTGATTCATTAATCTATGTAGGAAATGGTCTGAACTTTTGACTCACACTGGTAGAACTTGATCTTTATCAAGATCAAGGACTTTCTTTTATATCTTGCCTTCAGGTCAGCATTTCTCCTTTGGTTCCCCCAGTTCTCAGAGTCAGGGTTGTCCCTGCAATCTTTTCGTTAGCCCATGTGAATGGGTGGGAAGTTATTCTTTTTCTTTGAGCTTAATAAAGCACTTTTCTAATCTATTATTGTAAATTATTTGCTTTATAAGTAATGATTACTCTTTGTTGAATTCTGTCAAATACCACATTGATTTATTTTACATTTTCTCCCCAAAATAACAATAGACAAAGATCATTGACCTTCTATATTTCTTGAGTACAACTGAAATGATAACTCAGGTTAGACAGATAGTGCAGTGGATAAGGTACTTGCCTTGTACCCAGCAGAACTGGGTTCCTCATGTGGTCTCCTGAGCAGAGTGCCAAGGATAAGTTCTGAGTACAGCTAGATGTGACCCAAAGTCACTAACCAACAGAAAAACTGGAAATGTAATTTTATATAGTAAGTAAAATATAGGCATGTATTTTATTATAAATGCTAGTGCAATACCATGAACCTGAGGTTTGGATTATACTAAGGGACTTGGTTCTGGAAATCTTTAAAAAAATATCTTAAAAAACTTGGAAACTAAACCTGCTATTACCTATCATTTAAACATGAATCTGCAGCAATCTAAGTAGGTGGCCTTCTATATCTTGGCTATTGGGATGGAGTGTTTCTTACACAAAAAGGAACAGATTTTAAGTCAATAGGTGCTAAAGCAACAGATTAGTGTGGATTGGTTAAGAGCAATTGTAATTTAGTTACATGGTGGCATAAATGTTTTTTCTCCCCACTTAGTTTATGCAGAATTTGTCTCCTTCATCTTTTTTAAGAAGCGACAGTTTTGCTAGTGGGCTGTCTGGAGAAAATGCAGAAGGAGAAAAAAATCTGTGTGAACTTTGTTATGTTCATGAATGTGGATAAGCATAGACTTTAAGGCATGCCAGGGCTTCCATTTTTGACTACTCTCTCTCTCTCTTTCTCTCTCTCTCTCTCTCTCTCTCTCTCTCTCTCTCTCTCTCTCTCTCTCTCTCTCTCTCCCTCTCTCTCCCTCTCCCTCTCCCTCTCCCTCTCCCTCTTTGGATATTTCTAAAAATGTTGTTAGTGGCTTTCAAGAGGGCCGTCAAGCCTTGGAACAGTTCCATTGGAATTTGTGTGGTCTTAACCACAGGGGCAACAGAGTTTATTTTTCTGTTCTAGTTTCACAGAGGTTAACTGAGCTGGACTTGATAAGAAACTGGCAGTTCAAGGGGAGTATGCATATGCTAGGGGAGACTTTCCTTCTTGGTATGAGGGAAAAAAAAAACTTTAACAGCTTCTATATTTGCCTGTTGTTTAAAAAAATATAAAGTAAATCAAATTATTCTAAAAAGTTTAATCATGTTCAAAGCTTTCAGAAATCTTCTCTTTTGTTAAATGTACATATTAAATATTTAATATTTCAAACTGGACTGTCTTTGAGGGTTGTAGGCATACCTGATGGTACTCAGAGCTGTTGCCAGTGAGTGGTGCCTGTGTTTCAACCTAAGGCCCCCATGGGCAAAGAACATGCTGCAGGCCTCTGAACCTTTTCTCTGGCCCTAGATTTTTTTGTTGTTGTTGTTGGTGAATAAAGCACAATTTACAGCTCAGCATCATCCACACTGAAATTTGACCTCTTCTAGGAACTGTATTTTCATTGAATCTAAAAGAACTTGTCTATGTCTTTGTAATTAAGAAAGTTTATGAAAAGAAGCAGATTTTGCGGTTGTGGGGACAGTGTTCACACTCAGCAGTGTTAAAGGGGCTAACTAATGTTCTTGGGACCATGCAGTATTGAGGATCAGAGCCAGGTTCTCCTGCTTGCAGAACATGTGCTCCATCTCCACTACTCAAAAATACTAAAATTACAATGGGTTAATTTCATTCCTTACATAGTTGTAGGTTTTAAATGGAAAACATTTCTGCAGTGTATATCATAGTCTACTTATTTCATGTTGTTTCATGTGTGAGTCAAGTGTGGGAGAGTATTAGAAGTTTCATTGCAGCTATTTGCTGCAAAGTTATGTGTGAATCTCACTTTGGTGCCTGTTGTGCACCTGTATGGCCCATTAAGCTCTGATCTCTGAGTGGACTTGTCTCTCTCTTTTCTTTTTTTGGCCACACCCGTTTGATGGTCAGGGGTTACTCCTGGCTAAGTGCTCAGAAATTGCCCCTGGCTTGGGGGGACCATATGGGACGCCGGGGGATCGAACCGTGGTCCTTCCTTGGCTAGTGCTTGCAAGGCAGACACCTACCTCTAGCGCCACCTCACTGGCCCCAATGGACTTGTTTCTTAGTAGTCAGCATTTTAAGCCTGTTTACCCCCTTGACTGTAGACCATCTTTCCCAAAGAAGTTGGTTCCTCTACTAGGGACCAACCCTTGGAATGCAAATACTGTTTTTTTTTTTTTATGGATTCTATGGGAATCTTTGTTTTGCATTGCTGGTTTTCCATCATGACTGGGTATCAGGTAGTAATAGAAAATATCTATGGAAGGAACTGAGGAGTAAATAGACTTGTTTATCCATGAACTTGGGAATGAGAAAAGGTGAAGGTTGTCAGGTCTGATAAGTTGAATCATTTATAAGCAACCTAGTTGCCATTCTCCTATTTTCTCTCAGCTCCTGTTGTTCTGTCTTGAAAATGCTTTTATCCATCTACCTTTCGTTGTACTACAGAGGCATCTGACTTTTAGATTTTCACACCGATTCCTAACTAGGAAACTAGTCTCCAGAGTTATACAAGCAGATATATGGTTTAGTGGTAGTTTGTATATCCTCTTGTGGGACTCTGGATTCAATTCCCAACACTAAAAACAATAATAATAATCACAATGTTTTGTTA
Organism: Suncus etruscus; assembly: GCF_024139225.1. Lineage (NCBI taxonomy): Eukaryota > Metazoa > Chordata > Mammalia > Eulipotyphla > Soricidae > Suncus > Suncus etruscus. The sequence continues at coordinate 48,699,133 of NC_064851.1, forward strand.
CTTAAGAACTCTGAGAATTCCTTTTTTGCTCCCACAAAATAAAACCTGCCACATTCACTCTTGCTGCACTCTAGGAAGTGGATGCTGTTGGGACAAGGAATAGAGGGAACATGGAAGAGTTTGTTGTGACTGCATTTATGGTGAGAGGATAGTGGCTGGAGTCAGTGAAAGCAGAAGCATTAGAGGGAGTGCTGTCTGTGAAGTGTTCCTGCTGTGGGAACAGCAGGGCTGTTGAGGGATCAGATCAGGGGGATTAGTAAAGGGCAGCATCTAAAATTTTGTCTTAAGCAACTGAAAGAGAATCATTTACTCAGGTGACTAAGAGAGAAGGAGTTTATGGAAAGATGGAATATGATATTCAACTTGCTAGATTTGAAATATTTATAACACATTGAAATTTACCAAGTAACTTAGTTGCATATATGAAGCTAGTACATGGAGACTGTACAGAGCAGAAGTTAGAATTTTGAAATGTAGGACTGGAGTGATAGTACAGCAGGTAGGGCATTTGCTTTACACTTGGCTGAGCCCAGTTTGATCCTGGGCATGTGTTACATTCTTTTGAGACCTCCAGGAGTGATCCTTGAATATAAAGTCAGGAGTAGCCCTGAGCACTGCCTGCCATTGCTGCCCCCCCTCCCCCCCCCCTTCAAAGAAAAAGATTTTGGAATGTGCTGAGTTCATTTTACAAGTGTTGGTGAGCCTTCTCCTTGCCTCCTGCCCCAGTTTGGTTTTGATCTAGAAACCACACTCAGAGAGTATAGAAAGTAATATATTAAAGAAAAAAAAAACTTTGTTAAACTATTGTGATTTACAAAGTTATTTATGGTTGGGTTTTAGACACAAAATGTTTCAGGACCAGTCTCCCTCCACCAATAGTGTCAGTCTCCCTCCACCAATATTCTCAAAGTCCATCCAGTGCCACCACCCCCACTCCAGGCTGCCATCATAACAGGCATGTTTTTAAGTTTGGTTGTTAAAGTTTTGGCATCATGATTTCACTGTTGTTGACTCTGGCTTGGATATTTAGTGCTGTTATTTCTTTCTTTAATTTTTTTTATAAATATCTTTAAGCATCATGATTACAAGCATGTTTGTAGTTGAGTTTCAGTTTTATATTTATATATATATTTACATGTAAATGTATATACGTATAAATAACACCCCCCTTTGCCAGTACAATGTTCCTCCATTTCCCTCCTTCCCCATCCCTTGCCTGTATTCAGGACAGTCATTCTATTTCTCTCACTCACTGCCATTTTCATGGTAGTTGTTAGTGTAATTATTTCGCTAACTGAACTCCCTACTCTTTGTGGTAAGCTTCAGCTGGTCCTTCTAGCCCTCATCTCTATTATTTCTGTGTATTATTACAATAATGACTTTTATTTTTCTTAAAACCCATAGATGACTGAGACTATTCTGTATCTATCTTTCTCCCTCTGACTTATTTCCCTCAGAATAATAGTTTTCATGTTCATCCATGTATATGCAAATTTCATGACTTCATTTTTTTTTGGTTTTTGGGCCACACCCGGCGGTGCTCAGGGGTTACTCCTGGCTGTCTGCTCAGAAATAGCTCCTGGCAGGCACGGGGGACCATATGGGACACCGGGATTCGAACCAACCACCTTTGGTCCTGGATCAGCTGCTTGCAAGGCAAACACCACTGTGCTATCTCTTCGGGCCCTTCATTTTTTTTCTGACAGCTGCATAGTATTCCATTGTGTATATGTACCACAGTTTATTTAGTCACTCATTTGTTGAAGGGCATCTGGCTTATTTCCAGATGCTGGCTATTTTAAATGGTGCTGCAATGAATATAAGTGTACAGAAAGTCTTTTTTTTTTGTGTTGTGTTTTTGTGTTCCTAGTGTATATTCCTGGGAGTGGTATGGCTGGATAATATGGGATCTCAATGTCCAGTTTTTTTGAGAAAACTCCATATTGTTTTCCATAAAGGCTGAACAAGTCAGCATTCCCACTGAAAAAAATGAGAGTTCCTTTCTTCCCGCATCCCCGCCAACACTGATCGTTCTTATTCTTTGTGCTGTGTGTCAGTCTCTATAGTGTGAGATGCTACCTCATTGTTTTGATTTGCATCTCCCTGATGATTAGTGATGTGGAGCATTTTTTCATGTGTCTTTTGGTCATTTGTATTTCTTCTTTGAGGAATTGTCTGTTCATTTCTTCTCCCCATTTTTTGATGGGGTTAGATTTTTTTTTTCTTAAATTCTGTCATAGTTCTGAATAGTTTTTCCCATTCTGTGGTGGCCTTTGTGTCCTCGTCACTGTTTCTTTTGAGGTGCAGAAGCTTCTAATTTTAATGTAATACCATTTTTTTTATCTTTACTTCCGCTTGTTTGAACAGTGCTATTTTCTCCTTGAAGATGCCTCTAGTTGCAGTGTCATGGAGTGTTTTACCTATGTGTTCTTCAGATAGCTTATTGTTTTGGGTCCTGTATTAAGGTTTTTAATTCATTTTGATTTGACCTTTGTGCATGGTGTTGGACCACATTCAGTTTACTTAGGGTTTTTTGTTGTTGTTGTTGTTGTTGTTGTTTTTGGTTTTTGGTTATTGGGCCACACCTGGCAGCACTCAGGGGTTACTTCTGGCTCAAAAATCACTCCTGGCAGGCTCAAGGGACCATATGGGACCCCAGGGATCGAAACTGGGTCTGTCCTGGGTTGGTTGCATGCAAGGCAAATATCCTACTACTGTGCTATTGCTCCAGCCCCACTCTCAGTGTACTTGGAACCTACTACTGACTCTGTGCTTAGGGTTTGCTCCTGTTCATGCCCAAAGAACCACCAGGTGCCAGATAAAAAAAAAAAAACCTCAGAGCTCCAACATGCAAATTATGTGCTCAGCCCTTTGAACTCTTTCTGGCCCCTAATGAGATTTTTTTTTTTAAATCATGATTGTAGTCAGAGCTAATTTGTTAGCTTGCTTTGAACTTTTCTGATTTGATCTCATGTGGCAGCAGCTGTCAGTCTGTCTTAGTTGCGCAGAATACAACTCTTAAAAAAGGACTCTGAGGCAAGGTTGAGCCACAGGGAAAAGGGACCAGCATTCATGGAAAAAATTTGTTTACTGTGTCCAGACTCTGCAGTTATCCCAGGCCTTCTGGTCAAATATCTTTCTATCATATTTGTTGTATACCTTTTTGTATATGTGAGATAGTTTATGATAAATTTGAATGATCTCCAGAATAGATTCATGATAATTATTATGAGCTATACTGGTCTTAGGGACCTGCCCTCATACAGATTGATTTTTGTCTTGTAATGTGTATTCACAGAAGAGTGACTTCTATGGTTTATTAATTCCTTATCAATAAATATATAAAATATATAAAATATTTTCATATAAAATACTTTTAAGGGTATTTTTTGAAAAATAGGATATATACATACAAAAATTGGTAAATATGCTGGAATGAAAAGAAAAACTATATCCTTAGTATCACTATCTTAACATCCTAACTGTTAACATTTTATGATAATTATTCTTTATTGTATTTTAATTTTCATGTATGGATTATTATATTGATGAGGTAGTTTCTTTTTTTTTTTTTTTTGTTTTTGGGCCACACCCAGCGGTGCTCAGGGGTTACTCCTGGCTGTCTGCTCAGAAATAGCTCCTGGTAGGCACAGGGGACCATATGGGACACCGGGATTCGAACCAACCACCTTTGGTGCTGGATCGGCTGCTTGCAAGGCAAACACCGCTGTGCTATCTCTCCGGGCCTGATGAGGTAGTTTCTAATATAAAAGTTTCACCTCTATTCTTTTAGCATTTTGCCATGTTATAAATATAACATACATGCATGTACATGTATATTACATAACATTTATGTGTTATTTATAACAGTTTATCAGTGGTCCTTAAACTTTTTTTAAACAGGGGCCAGTTTACTATCCCTCAGACTGTTGGAGGACTGGACTATAGTAAAAACAAAAACTGTGAACAAATTCCTATGCAGACTGCATATATCTCATTTTGAAGTGAAGAAACAAAACGAGAACAAATATAATATGTGGTCCACGGGTTGCAGTTTAAGGACCTTGGTATAGAGCTTATAAAGTATAATTTATATATAGAAAAATTAAAATTGTTAATATATAACAAAGGGAAAAGGAATATATTTAAAATGGGGAGAGGAAACTGTTGGATAACAGTATAATATATAACAACATGCTCGGGGCCAGAGAATAGCATGGAGGTAAGGCGTTTGCTTTTCATGCAGAAGGTCATTGGTTCAAATCTCGGCATCACATATGGTCCCCCATGCCTGCCAGGAGCGATTTCTGAGCCTGGAGCCAGGAGTAACTCCTGAGCATGGCCAGGTGTGACCCCAAACCAAAAACCAAACAAACAAAAACAATTAACAATTAACATATCAAAATTATATGCATTTTATTTAAAATAAACTGCTCTGTATAAGGAAGGGCTTATAAATTATTATTTCTAGCCATTAAACATTTTTTACTATGAGAAGTAGCATTATTGTGATATTTTTTATAATAATTATTATGCTATATTGGGGTTTACTTCCTTAAATGTGGTCAAGATACATTAAAAGATTGAATTAATTTTTAAATTTTTGAGCTTATGGGAAAATACCTTGAATTTATTTTCATAAATTTTTATCATATTTATGTTATAGTTTTATTGATATCTATATTAACCAATATTCTCATTTTTATTTTAGTTTACAAAGTTTTGACACATGAAAACACTTCCTGTTTATTAAATTTAATTTTCATTAAGTTAATATCTTTAAATTACATTAAACTGGACTGCATTCATTTATTTTACTACTTTACTTTGTTTATGAATCACACCTATCAGTGCTGTGTCTGCTTCTGGCTCTGTGCTTGGGGATAACTCCTGGTGGTGCTTGGAGAGTTGTCTGTGGTTTCAGGGATCCTGCTGGGGTCAAACATATGCAAGGAAGGCCAGAAGCCTTAACTCCTGTGCTGTTTCTCTGGTTTCTTGTGTGCATTTAAAATAATAAAATGGGGCCGGGAAGGTGGCGCTAGAGGTAAGGTGTCTGCCTTGCAAGCGCTAGCATAGGACGGACTGTGGTTCGATCCCCCGGTGTCCCATATGGTCCCCCCAAGCCAGGGGCAATTTCTGAGCGCATAGCCAGGAGTAACCCCTGAGCGTCAAAGGGGTGTGGCCCAAAAACAAAAACGAACAAACAAAAAAAAAAAAAAATAATAAAATGATGAATAAAAATCAGGGCAGGATAAATAACTCAGAAAACTGGAGTACATCCCTTGAACATTAGAAGCCCCTGTTCGATTCCCAGCACTACCTGCTCTCCTAAATATCACTGGAAGCAAATCCCCCACATTCTGTGCTGGGAGTAATTCACAAACAATGTCAGGTATGGCCACAAACCCCTCTCCAAAAAGAATTTGAATCAGGGGCCGGGAAGGTGGCGCTAGAGGTAAGGTGTCTGCCTTGCAAGCGCTAGCCAAGGAAGGACCGCGGTTCCATTCCCCTGTGTCCCATATGGTCCCCCCAAGCAGGGGCGATTTCTGAGCACTTAGCCAGGAGTAACCCCTGAGCATCAAACGGGTGTGGCCAAAAAAAATAATAATAAAGAATTAGAATCAGTGAACAAGATGAAATAACACTTGGTTTCTTTCAGATTGTTTTCCCGGTGCCATTTAGTGCTTCTTTTGCCTTTATCTGGTTGTACTTTTCTTTGCTATGTGTATCATATATACACGGATAAAACTGCCTTGTTGATTCTGGAGAGAGCTAGTTCAGGAGTTAATGAACTTGCTTCACGTATGGCTGATCCATTGCTCGGTCTCTGATGCTGCTGGCTACTCAGCTGTGACTCAGGGCTGCCTGCCCCAAATTTTTGTCATGTTTAATAATGAATAAAGATCATATTTCTTCTTTTGGCTTTTGAGCTAAAACCAGGTAGTGCTTGGGGGCTATTCCTAGCTCTGTGCTCGGGTCACTGAGGTTCCAGTGGTACCAGTACATATCGTTTAGTGCTGAGCATCAAACCTGGTCTTCCTATATACAAAGCATGCCCTCAGCCGAAAGATCACATTCTTTTTCTTTTTCTTCTTTTCTTTTCTTTTCTTTTTCTTTTTTTTTTTTTTTTGAGTCACACCTGGTGGTGCTCAGGGTTACTCCTGGCTCTGTGCTCAGAAATTGCTCCTGGTAGGCTCAGGGGACCAGATGGGATGCTGGGAATCGAACTGGGATCTGTCCTGTGTTGGCTGCATGCAAGGGAAACACCCTTCTGTTGTGCTATCTCTCTGGCCCCCAAAGATCACATGCTTAACATGCTTAAAGTACTTTCATGTAGTACATATTTTATTTCACAGTTAACATTGCTTAGATAACCTATTTTTAGTGTAATAATTTTAATGCTTACTTATACCTTGAATAAAAGTAAATGGTATTTGAACACATCTCATATTTTTTGTTTTATCGATTACTGTTAACAAATGACCCAGATACTGCTCATCATATGGGCACTTGCAATCATTCACCCTACAACTGTAGTTCCAGGGATTGAACATATAAGACTGCTTGAGTCTCCCCAACTGACACAACTGGATTCACTTTAAAGCACATTTTCTCTTTTCTGTTTATTTTTCAGGGGTTGATATTTCATATATTTTCAGCATTTAGATCCGATATTCAAGAAGTTGTTCTTTTTACTCAAGGTCTTGGATATATACCTCCAGATTACTATTCAGATTTGCTTAAAAATGTGAGTCTTTTTAATTCATTGCTATTGAACTGTTCATTGTTTAATATAACATCAGCAAAAAGGGTAAATGGAAATATTTCACCCCTTCAGAAGTGATGTTTAACTTTTCCATATTTATCTCTTCTTACCTTGGGTGCACTTATGGCCAAGTAAGGAAGAAATATGAGGTGAGAGATTATGTAAAAGAATTGAAAGCCAGGAGAAGTTATTCTAAATCAACTATCCTCTGTCTTGTTATTATTCTCTCAAAGATTTTTGGAGAAAAGAACTCCTTCACCAGTATAAATACAACCTTTTACTACGATTAAGACAAATCTTTATTTAAACTACTTGAAATTTTGTTAAAGCAGATGATTAGTAGCATCTTTGTAAATAGCATATATTTACATGTTAGTTATGTTTTCTTTTCCTTTAATTTTTTTCCATATCCAAATATTTTAGTTTGCAATAATGACATAGCTCTTTGAAAAATAATTACAAGTAACCGTGGTCAGCTGGTAATAATTGTTATCGATCTCATTTTTGAAACTTTATGCAGAAATAGATTTTTTAAAAAAATAGTGAAGTATATTGGGGCTGGAGAGATAGCATGGAGGTAAGGCATTTGCAGAAGGATGGTGGTTCGAATCCCGGCATCCCATATGGTCCCCCAAGCCTGCCAGGAGCGATTTCTGAGCACAGAGCCAGGAGTAACCCCTGAGCGCTGCCGGGTGTGACCCCCCAAAAAAACAAAAACAAAAACAAAAACCAAGACAAAACAAAAAAATAGTGAACTATAAACGACAATATGGTAATTATATCCAGAGACAATAGAGATGAGGATTAGGAGGACCAGTCCATGCTAGGAAGAGTGGTGAGTACAGTTAAGAGTAGAGAACTATCCATGAATCCATAAAGTTCATAGAGGAAATCATAGGCAGAACCTTTAAGACCTAGAACTCAAAGAAGTCTTTGATGATAGGATTCCAATGATACAGACAATAGAATCAAATCTGAATAAACAGGACTACATCAAGCTACAAATTTTCTGTATAGCAAAAGAAACATGGGCTGAAACCAGAAGACAGCTAACTGGGAGAAAATATTTGCACCCAACCATCAGATAAAGGTTTGATATCTAGGATACAAAGTATTTACTAAGGTTAATCTGTCAAAACCTAAAAACCCCATCAAAAATGGGGAGAGGAAATGGACAGAAACTTCTCTGAGGAAGACCAACAGATAGATGGCCAATGTGAAAATTTGCTCATCATCACTTATCATTAGAGAAATTCAAATCAAGACAACAATGAGATATCATCTTATACCAGTGATGATGGCAAATATCAAAAATATTGGGAACAGTCTGTATTGACAGGAATATGGTGAGAAAGGAAATGTCATCCACTGCTGGTGGGAATGTAGCCTGGTCCAACGTCTATGGAAAATGGTTTAGAGAGGTCTCAGTATTCTCAAAATTGAGCTGCCCTATGACCTAGCATTCCCACTTTGGGGTATCTATCCCCAGGACAGGAAAACATTCATCAAAAAAGATATATTTCACACCACTATTCATTGCAACCCTCTGTACAGTAGCTAAGACTTGAAATCAGCCTAGATGTCCAAAAACGGATGAATGGATCATAAAGATGTAGTATGCATAAAAATGGAATACTACAAAGCTATAAAGAATGATTAAGTCATGCAATTTTGGGACCAGAGAGATAGCATGGAGGTAAGGCGTTTGCCTTTCATGCAGAAGGTCATTGGTTCGAATCCCGGCATCACATGGTCTCCCAAGCCTGCCAGGAGCGATTTCTGAGCATAGAGCCAGGAGTAACCTCTGAGCACTGCCGGTGTGATCCCAAAAAAAAAAAAAAAAAAAAAAGTCATGCAATTTTGCCACAATATGGATGGAATTAGAAGGTAGTATGTTAAATGAAGAAAGCCTGAAGAAGGATAAATACAGAATATCACTTATATGTGGTATTTAGAATAATTGCATAAAGAAATGCAGTGATTTAAATGGAATTGTTGAGAATACTTTTGGTCCCAGAGTATAGCAAGGAGAAGGAAAGAAAATGAGTGGAAGAAGAGGAAAAAATATGGAAGAATGAGGTCCAGTGGCCAAGTGGTTTTTGGTGCATTGGTGGTGTTAAAAAAGAACAGAACTAAATATCCAAGCCAAAGTCAATAACAATGGAATCAAGAGACTCAAATTTTAATAATCTAAACTTAAAATGGGCCTGTTATACTGGCAGGCTGGAGGGGGGTGTTACAGGGGAGTAGTAGTATGGGATGCCCTTGGGGAACTTTGATAGAGGGAAGTCGACACTTGTGGTGAGATTGGCCTTGATTCATTGTACGTCTGAAACCCAACTATGAAGGACTTTGTAAATCATAATGTTTTCAATAAAATTAAATTAAATTTAAAAAAAGAGAAGAGGAAAGACAAAATGTAGATAAGGGTCTATTATGACAATGGTAGTTGGAACTGATCTCTTGAAACTGATCACTCTGGACAAGAACTGGGTGCTGAAAGAGGATGAAGTGACATGAATAGTACCCTTTTATTAACAATAATGCAAAATAATGCAAACCACATTGCAAAAAAAGAGAGAAAGAGAAAGGAAGGAGAGGGAAGGGGAGAGAGAAAGAATGAGTGAAAGAGAGAGGGAAAGAATGGGAGAGAGAGAGAGAGAGAGAGAGAGAGAGAGAGAGAGAGAGAGAGAGAGAGAGAGAGAGAGAGAGAGGATAAATGCCTACTCCAGAGACAGGTAGAGGTGGGTGGGAGGGAAACTATTGACATTGGTACATTGGTGGCAGGAAAAGTACACTTGTGAAGGATGTTGTACATTCTATGACTGAAACTCAATTATGAACAAGTTTGTAACCATGTTGTTTAAATAATTGTACAAAATAAATTTAAAATAACAAACTAAATTAAGAAAGAAACAAACTAATTCTCGGTCTTTTCTTTATAGTTTTACTATTTTTGAAATTGAGATATCATAGTTTACTATTGAAGTAGCTTTCTAGTTGATTAGGTTAATTGTTAGGAAATTAATGTTCTGTTTATTTATTTGCTTGAGAATGCAAACTAGCATGCATTAAACAAAACCCAAATTATTAGTACATGTGACTTAATATTAAGTAAAACAGGAGAAGATAGATTAGAGGAGTAGGGTTGGTAGGGAATCCCAGCAGAAATTTCACTCACACAGAAAATAAAACTGATGTATTCATATGTGCAATGTGTGACAACCTCAATTGGTTTTGTTTTACAGGTGGTTTTATCATTAGAGACTGAACTCAGAGAGAATCATCTTAATGAATTTAACACTCAAGGAGGGTAGGTGTTCAAACATATATCCCTCTTAAGTTTTGAGGGGTATCAGTTTTGTTAGAAAAAATTTTTTTATAATTTGTAGAGAATTCTGGTTTATTCTAATGATCATAGTCTATGTGGGAAAATTATTTTAATGGAAGTATGTGATAAAATTCTAGTTTTATCAAACTTAGTTTTTAATCACTGTTCTTTCAGATATTAAGATAGTAAAGCATGCAGCTTTTCTTGCACACATGAAGCAATATACTACTATAGAGAACACAAAAAAGAAGTGTTCAGTTTTAGTGTATGTGTATACAATACACTAATAAATATATGAATAAATATTTATTAGATATTATCTAATAAATAATAGATATTATCTATAAATATCTATTCAGATATTTATTGAATGTCAGATATTTATTGTGCTTCTGTGAACTATTGTAAGAAATGTATTCTTCAAAATTCTGACTAGATAATTCAGATTCATATTAAAGGACAGTCACGTTATAAAATCACTCTGAAATAATTCAGTTATTTCCATTGTTGAGCATTTAATTTTTAAAAGTATTGAAGTTTAGATAATATGATTACAATAATATATATTTGTTTAGGAAGGTTTAATTTTTAAAAGTATTGAAGTTTAGATAATATGATTACAATAATATATACTTGTTTATGCATTTTGGATCATACCCATTGGTAATGGTGCTCACTTAGCTTTGTGCTCATGGACCACTCCTGGAAGTGCTCAGGGTTCATATGTGGTGCTGGGGATTAAGCCAAAGTCGACCACATGAAATAAGATGTACACTGTCTTGTTAGCGAAGTCAACTAGTGTCCTTATGTTATTTCTAGTCTGCTTCTTCCTTTCCCATGATCCCCTTGTTTCTCTGTTAATCTGGTAATCTCTGTTCTGAATTCACATTCAACACTATCTGTCCTTTGTTTTTTTAAGTTCACCATACATGAGTAAGATTTATTCAGTATTTCTTCTCATTCTAATTTTTCTTCACAGTGTGCCCACCAGTTCTATTCAAGTTGCAGCAAGCTGCAATGCTTTCTTCATTTTGTTAGAGCTGAGTTGTATTCCATCATGCATATAACTACAACTTAATTCATTTGTCTGTTATGGGACATTTGGATTATTTCCATATCCCAGTCTTTGTATTTAGTTGAGCCAAAACATATGTGTGCATCTTTTCCAGTTATACTTTTTATTCTTGAAACTCTGTGTCATATGAAAACTCTAGACTTCGTTGATTTCTTTTAGAAAATGCCAAATTATTTTATTTATTCTTAAAGTTGCAAGTATTCCATTGTGTGTGTACCGTGACTTCTTTTTTTTTTTTTCAATTTTTATTTTATTGAAGCCATTATGATCTACAGAGTCCTTCACAGTTGAATTTCAGATATATAGTGAATCAGGGCCATTCCCACCACCAGTGTCTACCTCCCTCCACCAGTGAAGCCAGAATGCATCCAATACCTTCACCCTCTGTCCTCTGGCCTGACAGTATAACAAGCTCCTCTAAGTTTAGATTGTTAAAGTGTAGGTCTCTTGATTTTATTGTCATTGACTTTGGCTTTGATTTTATTGTCATTGACTTTGGCTTGGATATTTAGTTCTGTCCTTATATTTTCTCTGAGACCACTTGGCCTCTGATCTTCAGACTTTCTTTTTTCCTTTCTTCTTAGTTTTATAGAAAAATGAAGAAATATGTGATAAAAAAAAAGTAATCCGTGTACCAAGGCTCTATGAAAAAATGTAGGAGCCCCTATTTAAAAGATAAGAAATGAAAAAAAAATACAAAGGGGGTATGCATAGCTGGGTGTTATGTGTGTGTCTGCTTTGTTTGTTTGGGTTGTGTTTTTTTGTTTTGTTTGCAAGTCCCAGCAAAAGATGAGGAAAATAGAAAGGAAAAAACCTTTGGCCTAAAAACAGGGAAACCCTGACCATGAAGCATCCAGCCATAAGACCAACTATAAGCTCTGGGCATACTAAGTTGTCTAACTCCAAGGTCTTTTTTTGTGGTCCCAGTAAAAGTTCTTCTCAGTCATTGTTGTTGCAGTCAGGTTTCTGTAGTTAGAGATTCTGGTTTCTGTACAGAGAGATCCTGTGTCAAAGTCAGGGTGAAACAGGGAACTCTACCCTGAAAGCAAGTTGTTGCTGTTACCAAGTTGTCGGATTGTCATATGAACCCACTCTGAGCAAGTTGGTCCCAGGGCAGCATTAGGGCCTTCCCTGGTAGAAGTCCGATCCTTGGTGCTGATGGAGAAAACTGTGCTGGTTCTATAGATGGGATCCAAGGTTCTGGGGTGAATGGCCAATGTCTGATCTTCTGAAACCTAAGCTATAGACTTAACCAATTATAGATTGAACCAATTACTGTCTTTTGTTTGGTTTGGTCTTGGGACACACCTAGTGGTGCTCAGGGTTTACTTCTGGAGCTACTCTCAGGGATCATTCTTGGTGGGCTCAAGGAACTACCAGGATGCTAGAGACCAAACCTGGTCAAGTCATATGTTAAGCCTCTTGTCTGCTGTACTACCTCTCAAGCCCCTGAACTAGCTACTTTTTCACTACATCCTTGTCAACACTGATAGTTTCCTTTTTTAAAAAAAAAGAATATAGGCCAATCTTAGTGGTGTTTTGATTTGTAATGTGACAATATATACCTGCTGGACTGGCCTTCTTTATATCAGATGCCCCTGTGGTCAAAAAAGCAAATAAAAAGATGTCCAGTGTTATTAATTATTAGAGAAATAAAAATTAAAGCCACTATGGATGCAGTATTTGCTCCTATAATAATGGCAATAATTTAAAGTTAATGGAATGTAAATATCAAATGTTTGGCTAGAGAGATAGCTTAGTAGACTGTACTACATGCTTTGCCCGTGGGGACCTGGGTTCAATCCCCAAGCACCTCCAGGAGTCACTCCCAACCACTGAGCCAGTAGTAGCCTCTAAGTCTCTCCAAGTGTGACCAAAAGCTAAAACCAAAAGAAAAGAAAGTAACAAATGTTGGAACAGTGAAGAGAACACAGAGGTTTGGATCCATGTTTTGCATACAGGATAAGGATAAGTCTCTTAGAGATCCTTGAAGCACTGCTGGGTGTGGTTTAAAAAATAACACTGGAAAACAAACAAAAGACACACATACACTGAAAAAAAAAGAAACCAATAGAGCAAGTGTTAGCATGTGTGGGAGAAAATATGTGGAGCTCATAGGTTATGTAACTAAAAAATGTGGCGTGCATAAACACTGGGGTTATTTGTATATTAAAAAGTTGACCTGTGGACTGGAGTGATAACGCAGCACAATGGGCATTTGCCTTGAATGCAGCCAACCCGGGTTCAATTCCTGGCATCCCATATGGTCCCCAGAGCCTGTCAAGAGTAAATTCTAAGTGCAGTTCCAGGAGTAACTCCAGCCAGAGTGCTGCCGGGTGTGGGCCCACAAAACAAAACAAAATGTTGACCTATTTACTGACCATGTGATGCAGAGTTTCACTCGAGTATTATGTTGCATGAAAACATGTATGCTTACAAATATTAAATACAAATTTTCATAGTTGCTTTATTGTAGTGACACAGTATAGTTCATATACGATATGTACAACCTATATTTTTCTTTTTCCACATTCATACTCAACCTAAAACACCCACCTAGTACGCTCACTAGTTTAAATTTTGTAAAGTAATGCTGAAACTTTGGTTAATGTACACTTTCATATAATTCTATTTATCTTAAATAATGCTGTAAAAACATTGCTACTATAGTAATTATGAGTGAAGATGAACAGTTTTTCATATGCCTGTTGCCTATCTCTTTTATATTATTTGAAGATGAGTAAGTTCAGATACTCTATTCTTTTTTGATGGGCTTGTTTGTTTGATTGTTGTTGACATTTTTGAGTGTTTCCTATATATCTTAAACATCAGCCCTGGGGCTGGAGCAATAGCACAGCAGGGAGGGCTTTTGCTTTGCTGTGACCAACCCAGGTTCGATTTCTGGCATCCCATATCGTCCCCGAGCCTTCCAGGAGTAATTTCTGAGCACAGAGCCAGGACTACCCCTGAGTGCCACCAGTTGTGGCTCAAAAACAAAAATATAAATAAAAAGCATATACGATTAGATTACACGTTACTTGCATAACGCATAATGTAGATGCCCTGTAAATGACAATCGCAGTAGTCCTTGTCTGTGCTCAGAGCATGATCATTAATTGGTGAAAGAAAAGTGGTTGCAATTCAAATATTGATTAAACCTATTGATACTCAAAATACACTGCACTTAGTATCATACAATTCTCAGACAGATAGCTGATTCATACTATATCACACAACTGTTGGAATGTGCTTCTTTGTGAACAAATCCAGATAGAGTTGCTGGGAGCTTGAGATAGGAGCTGAGATTTTCTGCAAAATGAACCTAAAAGATCTTGACATGATGGAAATGTCCTCAAGCAGAATAGAGTTGATGCTTTTCCAACTTAGTAATTTTCTGATAATTTAAATTGTACACTTAAAATAGGTACATTTTTATGGTCTTTAAAGTTGCTAAAACAGTAATATGAATCCTCAGAATGCATGTAAAACATATATAAAGACTTATCTGCATGTCAAAGATTTTTTTATTTAACCTTGAGGTATATTAAATAATTCAATCTTAATTAAATATTTTAAAATAAAAAATAAAAATCATTCAGGAGATTACAAAAGTTGGTAGAATTCAGTCTGTGTGTATGTACCAAATTCCCAAAATATGTCAAGGTTCTGATTTTTAAAAATTCAACTCAGAGTAAGCAGAAATCAAAAGAAAAAGCAAAACCCCCTAAATCATCCTATTAACAACTGGAAAAATACCACTGGCCACAGACTTAGAAGATATTTGCAGTGTATAAAAAAAATAAGTATTAGTATGTCAAAAAATAGAAATGACTCCTATAGATCATATTTAGTCAGACACTGCATTATGGAAATGACTAGGAAACAAACTGTTCATTCTTCAGAGTGGAAAACAGACTACACTAAACATTCAGAAATTCAAGAGGGACGGAGTACAATAGGTAGGGCATTTGCCTTGCATGTAGCCTACCTGGATTCAATCTCTGGCACCCCATATGGTCCCCCAAGTCCTCCAGGAATGATTCCTGAGTTCAGAACCAAAAGTAACACCAACCCCTGGGTACCGCTGGGCTGGGTGTGGGCCAAAACAAAACAAATTCTTTAGGAGAGTGTCAGTAAGATAGTGAATTGGGAAGCTCTAATCTCAGCCTGTTTCTCTCACAGTGACATTGACTTACTCACAGTGCAGGCTTAATAAGCCTAATGCAACTTCAAACAATGACGGGGCCATGAAAGTACCTGGCAAGCTCTGAAAAGAGCCGCACTGAAGTGGGTATTAGAGCTGTTTGGTGGCAGCCACTCATCCTTACCCAACACAGGCTCAAATGCCAGGGTGGCAGGGGCATGAGAGCTAGGATGGAGAGATAAGCACTGGACTGACCTGAGTTCAATTTGTGGCACCACGCCTGGAGGGACCCTTGAGAACTGCCAGATATGATCAACAAAAACGGAAAACAACAACAAACAAATACAACTTGCAGTTTCCCGTTTTGGTGAGAAAGGCAAAAGAGAATGTGTCCTGGATTGTACGTCTCTCTATCGACTACTGCCTGAGGACTGCCCTGGGGTACTTTGAGTGGCTGGGACTGCAGAGTCACAGAGATCCCAGCTACTTGTTGGGCATCAGAGAGCTGGCAGTGCTGTTGGCCCATGAAAGTACCCATGAAGGTGTTCCCTTGAAGGCTGGATAGGCAAGGAATTAATGGAATGCTCACCCAGAACTCCATCTCCTGATGATTAACTCAGTTATTCACTCCTGACAATTAACAGTCACAATTGACACTAACACACAACCACCTGCCTGGGATACAAGGAGAAAGAGCCCAGTGGTTTGCCTCAGTCCAGGAGGACCTGCAGTACCAAAGACAAACACCAGAGGGAATAAGAGACTATAAACTCCTAGAAAAGAAACTGGCCACGTTCTGTAAATGGGAAATAATTTGCAGAAGCCTAGAAAATGTGCATCCCCAGAAAAAGAATTCAAAGAATCCCAAGATTCTTTATCAGCCTGTGTGTTTAAGAAAGTCTTGTCCTAAATAAAGCTCACACATAAAGATTGGGAGGGTGACTTTTCTAAATAAAACACAGTTGAAAACAAACAAATAATATGAAAGAATAGGAGACATGATCATGATTGAAGTTAGTGTTTTCCAGAGTGACTCTGAGAGGTGGGAAATGCTCCAGCAGGGGTAGTAGTCCTGGGTACAATTGACAGGTGCATTCTGTTCGCTTAAAGAGCTAGATTTCCAATGTTTTTGAGCCTACATATGTTTGGGATCTTCTAATCTAAAAGAAACTGAGCACTGAGTCAGGTGTGGCCCCTGAGCACCATCAGGTGTGACCCAAACAGTGAAAATAAAAATAAAATATAATTCAGAATGGATATCAGGAACAAAGATAATACCCAGAATCCTACTTTAAAGAAATAGATATATGAATTAATTACTTGACACAGAATTCAAGGTGCTTGGCTTAAAGAAACTCTGCTGGTGTGGAGAAATAGCACAGTAGGTATGGTGCTTGCCTTTTATATGGCTGATCTGGGTTCAATCCCCATATTTCAGGTGGTCCCTCAAGTTAACCAGGAGTAAATCCTGGGAGTAGAGCCAGGAGTAACCTCTGAGCACCAATATTTGTGGCCTAAATAGCTCCCACCCCAAAGAAAGAAGCTCATTGCATTAGAAGAGAAATAAATAAACAAGGAAGGTGAGACATGCAAAATGAAGATATGAATAAGGAAATTAAAATTTAAGACAACCAAAAAAATTTATTTTTAAACAACCGAAGATGGGGCTGGAATAGTGATGCAAGCGGTAAGGCCTTGCCCACACTAGCCTAGACGGACCACAGTTTGATCCCCCAGCATCCCATATAGTTCCCCAAGCCAGGAGTGATTTCTGATTGCATAGCCAGGAGTAATCCCTGAGCATCACTGGGTGTGGCCAAAACAAAAAACAAACAAGCAAAAACAATAAAAAGAAAAAAATTGAATTCTGTACCTGAGGAATTTAACTGATTGGAAAATTTCACTTAGATGACTTTAGCAGATGACTTGATCATCTTCAGCAGGTGACTTGAAGACATTTTGTTTTACACTTAATTTTTTTTTTTTTTTTTTTGGCTTTTGGGTCACACCCAGCAGTGCTCAGGGGAAACTCCTGGCTCCATGCTCAGAAATTGCTCCTGGCAGGCACAGGGACCATATGGGAAGCCGGATTAGAACTGATAACCTTCTGCATGAAAGGCAAATGCCTTACCTTCTCCACAAAACTTGTGTTATGGAAATCCCAGCTCTCTCAGACAAACCTTTGCTATTTCCCAGCATGCAAGGAACTTGTGGATGCAGGCATACCATTCAGTGGTGAGAAATATGTTGATGCTATTTTTAAGCTAGAGAAGGAATTTGATCACAGATTTGCAGACTTCAAAAAGCACAGAGCCACTTTCCAAATTCTTGTGGACCCCTTTTACTTTGATGTGCAAGATGCCCCTCCTGTGCTTCAAATGGAGCTTATTGACCTGCAATGCAACTCTGATCTCAAAGCCAAGTTCAGGGAGATTAGTGGAAAAGCAGAGATGCATGGGCAATTTTTGAGAGAATTGCCCCCCAGCATCCCTGAGCTTTCCCGAGTGTTCAAGTGCACCATGTGCCATTTTGGTAGCACATATTTGTGTGAAAAGTTATTCTCTACATTGAACTTCAATAAGTCAAAGTACAGATCTACACTTAATGATGATCATCTTTTTTTTGTTTTGTTTTGTTTTTGTTTTTTGTTTTTGGGCCACACCCAGTGGTGTTCAGGGGTTACTCCTGGCTGTCTGCTCAGAAATAGCTCCTGGCATGCACGGGGGACCATATGGGACACCGGGATTCGAACCAACCACCTTTGATCCTGGATCAGCTGCTTGCAAGGCAAATACCGCTGTGCTATCTCTCTGGGCCCAAAACTTTTTTTTTTTTTTTTTTTGGTTTTTAATGATGATCATCTTTAAGCCATACTGAGGGTTTCAACTGCTTCTTCTCTAAAGCCAAATGTGGTTCAGATTTGTGAGAAGAAGCTGTCAAGTCAAGGACAGAACTAAATATCCAAGCCCTCCTCTCTTTTGTCTGTGAAAATTATTGCAAGAATGTCTTTCATTTTTCTTAAAACCCATAAATTAGTGAGACTATTCTGCATCTATCTCTCTCCCTCTGACTTATTTCACTCAGCATAATAGATTCCATGTACATCCATGTATAGGAAAATTTCATGGTTTCATCTCTCCTGACGCTGCATAATATTCCATTGTATATATGTACCACAGTTTCTTTAGCCATTCATCTGTTGAAGGGCATCTTGGTGGTTTCCAGAGTCTGGGACACTTAGTTCTGACCAGTATTGGTTCCTCTACTCTGCATGAGGTACGGGGTTGCTGTCCTGATTCCTGATGGGCCGAGGGTGTAGTGCATGAGCAGCAGCAAGAACAGTTAGGAGCACACAAGCCATGGCTTCCTCTGGGGTGGGGATGGGGGAGTGTGTTTTGTGAGTTTGTAAGACATATGTGTGAGTGTATTTCTGAGTGTGTGGATGAGGCATGAAATAATTTACTGTATATTGTTTGTTAGAACTATGCTGATGGTGTAAGAACTGGTATTGAAATAAACTTCAGAAAAGAAAATCTCTGAAAATTGTTATATATCATATTGGGGTCTTTAGGTATGGAAGATATACTAAACTGTTGCAGTTGGACATTCTGTGTTACTGGTTTTGTTTTGTTTGTTAAGCTTAAATAGCTTCTATGCTACTTTAATATCTAATTTGGTGTGCTCCTACTGGGTGTCAGTATTGAAAAATCTGGAGGTCTGGTATGGCCACTTATACAGCTATATGTTCCAAGAATTCCAGTAGAACTGAGTTAATGAGTTGACATGGTGATGACTGTGGGAATGTCTGTGGCTGCCAGGTTTCCTGAAGTACTAAGGGGCAAAGGGAGATTGCTCATACTCACTCTGAGAAGACCCAGAGTTCTCAGTCCACAAACCAGCATACCTGGAGTTTTTGTTCATCAGGTATCTTTGCAAAGATTAGTGGTTATGCGGTGATGTTGAACTGTTGTGGTGATTGTAGGGTATAGATGCAACTGCTGAGGCTTTGGTAGGGCGGGGTCTTAGCTCCATCTTCCACCAGCATCCTAGAGTTTTCACCTGTGAAGCAGGTGTACCTGTTGTGGATTTTCACAGCTTGATTTAAATTTCTTTCAAGAATAAAATGAGTCAATGGAGCTGGTCCATGAGCTGACATGTCTTTGAAGACTTTAGAAGGACTTAATCGGGCATCTTAAAGTAGCCCATATAAATATGCACTTACATGTACTTTGTGAGAATTCCAGAAACAGCTTTTGAAAGATAGAAAATAGCAAAGAGCTTATCCAATCTGAGGAAGGAATTGTTATAGGAAGGAAGGAATTGCATCTAAGTTCAGAAACCTTACAGGAATTCAGCTGTGGGGAACCATAAAGTTTGCATGTAGACATTAAAGTGACAAAAGTCAAAGAAAGACAAGAATAGCAACATCCCATAAACAAAGAAGCACTAAAAGCTATTCACAGACTTATCATCAGAAACACAAAGTTTAAAGGGAGTGGAACACAAAACAGTAAGATTTTTTTTTTTGAACTTCCAAGATGATTCAGCAAATTCTCTTTCAAAACTCAAGGAAATATTAAGACCTTCTTAGGTAAATTAAAGTTAGACTACTGTAAGTAATGTTCCAGGAAGTTTATCAGAATAAAGCAAAAAATCTGCACAAAAGTATAATGAAATATCTGGGAAAACAATCTTAGATAAATCCAGAATCTGGTAGCATCCTAATGGAAGTGCAAGATTTACTTCAACTCTGGTATAAAACTGAAAAAATAAAAGTATAAAAGTCACTATGAATCTGAATTAATGGATTCATTTTCGAAAGATTTGATCTATTATCTCAGCCTGTAGGGGAGATAGAAATTAGAACTTCTATATGCAACTGAAGGAAGTTGTTACTTATTTTAAATAGATTGTTAAAGCTACAAGATAATTTATGCCATTTCCATGGCAGCAACTGATATAGAATTTGCAGAAAAGAAAATGAGAAGACTATTAAAGGTTATACAAAATGATATACATATCTAATGACATCAAGAGTAGAAATAGAGACAAACATAACCAAAACAACTGTCAATAGTTCTCTTTCCCTTATTAAATTTTTTTAAATGTAACAGATTAAATTCCATTTAGAGACTAAAGAGTGGTTCTGGAGGAACTGTAATTTTATTAGATACTAATACTTTGAGCCAGAAGTTTACAGAACAGGGAATGATTTAGTGATTAAAATCATCACCAGGAAAATAGAACAATTATAAAAAAAAAAAAGTACCTGGGGCCAGAGCGGTGGTGCTAGACGCCTTGCAGACACCTTGCAAGTGCTAGCCTAGGATGTACTTTGGTTGGATCCCCCAGCATCTCATATGGTCCTCCCAAGCCAGGAGCGATTTCTGAGCGCATAGCCAGGAGTAACCCCTGAGCGCCAACGAATGTGGCCCAAAAACAAACAAACAAACAAAAAAACAAATCAAAAGTAACAAAAAGCAGAGTACCCAATTATTGGTAGTGATAGAATAAGTGATAAAACAGTGATAGAATAAGTGAGAAAATAAAAAGTAGCAGTTTAAGGATATTTCAGCACATTCCAGCTTCAAGGATATGTATATCAAGCAAACTGACTTTCAGTAAGGGAAGAGGAATTGAACAACATTATAGGTGATTTTGTTCTAACAGTAATACAGAATTCATCACCCAGTAAAGCAAAAATAAATTTATCTCAAGCACACACAGAATGTTTTGCAAAATACAGTATATTTCAGGCCACAAAATTCTAACATATTTAAGATTGAAATCATACTAAGGTATGATTTCACCCTAAAGTCTGAAAATGGACCTAAGTAAGAAGAAACATGCAAATGAAATAGCACATTCGAGTACAGTGAATTAAAGAGGAAATCACAAGAATATTAGAAGGTGTCTTGCTTGGATCATTCTATGCATGGTATACCAAAACTCATGAAATGTAGGAAGAGCAGTAATAGAGGGATTAATGAGACCTTATCAAGCTATAGAAGTAGAATCATAAGAGACCTTATAAAGAAATCCCTGGCAACAGCAAAGTTCTTTGAGGCATCTCTTTCCACACCCTTGTTGGCAAGGGCCACAATGAAATGGCAATTAGTTTCATTACTGACTTAGGGCATTCTAAGTTCAAATAAACCTATTAGATAAATAGTAAAAGTTCCTGCATTTTATAAAGAAATTCAGAATTTACCAGAACTCTGATGTGAGTCTTATAAAACACCTTGTTCTGTATTGACTAATGCTTATTACAAGGGTTTGGTTTGGTTTTGTTTCCCCTTTCTTCCATTGCTGTTCCTATTGGTGTTGCTAGCAGTTGTGAGGTTGTGATGGCTGCACCCCTACTTCTAGTACACAGGATACAGTGCTCACACTTGTCTATCTTCTCACATACTCATCTGTGGGTGCAGGAGTACAGTGGTGTTCACATACTCAGCTGTGTTGCATTGCACACCAGAGATCATATTCTGGCCTTGCTATATTCCACATGCTTTTTGGGGTCACATCTTCATTCACAGGACTTAAGTAGGCTCTGAATTTGTACTTGCAGGCAACTTGCACCTCTTTGAGACATTCACACCTCAACTACCACAGTCCAGTAGCTTTCCCCTTACCTCTTCCCCTAGGTCTCCTTTGTTGTTTCACAGAAGTTTAGGATTCAGCCAAACTAGCTACTTTGAATATTGCTGCAGGCCAGCTGAGTCAGGCAGCACTGAGAGGGGCTTCTGGGTTATTCGATAGGAGGATGGGAGCGAGGAGTCAGTGAAGAGTGGCTACTCAGAGATCGAACACACTCGAGTAGTTTGAATTGAGTCCGATTTATTGGGAGTTATGCTTCATATTTAAAGAAAAACAATATCAATAGTAGTAAGTTGAGTAGGTCAAGCATGACATGTTTTATAGCCATAGCTATGTGTCAGCACAATCATTAGACAACCATCTAAACATTATATGTATTCTATAAATTCTTTGTCATCAGTTTTATTTACCATAAACAAATCAGAAAAATACTTATCCTTTCCTCTTGAATAGAATTCTTGCTAGTCAACTATTAATCAACAAAATGCAAGTCCATTGTCTATTAATGTTATACCAAAGAACTATTATAAAAAGAGGGTAGTTGTGGGCCTGGAGCGGTAGTGCAGTGTTAGGATGTTTGCCTTGTATGCGGTTGACCTAAGACGACCATGGTTCAATCCCATAGCATCCCATATGGTTCCCCAAGCCAGGAGTGATTTCTGAGCCAGGAGTAACCTCTGAGTGTCACCAGGTGTGGTCCCAAAACAAACAAACAAACAAACAAAAGAGGATAGATATTACTAAAAGGCCAAACATTTTCATAGTCCACAGAATACTAAATAACTGACTAAAATATTATTGTTGATTCTATCAGCCTGAGAAAAATATGATTGTAGATTCTACCAGCTTGAGAAAAATATTGTAGATTATACCAGCAGTTTAGGGTAAATATCATGTAATCTGCAAACAGAGAGATCTTGACTTCTTCCTTTCCTATCTGGATTCCCTTGATATCTTTTTCTTACCTAATTGCTATAGCTAGGACTTCCAGTATTATGTTGAACAGGAGTGGTGAGAGATGACAGCCTTGTCTTGTATTAGAATTTAGAGGAAAGGCTTTTAGTTTTTCTTCATAGAGGATAATATTTGCCATTGGCTTGTGGTAGATGGCCTTAACTACATTGAGAAAGGTTTCTTTCATTCCTATCTTGCTGAGAGTTTTTATCAAGAATGGGTGTTGGACCTTATCATTGTAAAGAGTGTCACAGCATTGTAAAGAGTGTCACAGCGTTGTAAAGACTGTTCCTATAGTGAATGATGATCATAGTTAACTTGCTCCATTAATACAAACTACTAGCTTTTTAGTATTTGTCCCTTAAATTTAAGTAGGCAGACAACATTCACCAGATAAATTTTAGAAAAAAGTCAAGGTTTTTTATTTTTATAATTACTTTATTTAAGCACCATGGTTACAACATTGTTTATAACTGAGTTTCAGTCATAAAATGTACATCACCCTTCACCAGTGCACTTTTCCCACCACAAATGTCCCCAGTTTTCCTCCCTTCCACCCCACTGTCTCTGGGGCAAGCATTTTTTTTCTTTATCTCTGCCCCCTATGTATCTCCTTTTTCTTTTTGCCACTGTTTATTACTATCATTAATTAAGGGGTACCATTGCACCTCTTTTATCACCCAGTTCTTGTCCAGAGTGATCAGTTTCAATTATTATTGTCATAGTGGACCCTTCTCTACCCTAACTGCACTCAACACTCGCGGCAAGCATCCTACCTGACCCTCATCTCTATGGCGTCTGGATATTATTATTATGTTGTCTTTTGCTCTGTGGGTGCAATTATTCTATGTTTGTTCCACTCATTTCACTCAGCATAATAACCTCCATATCCATCCATGTAAGCAAATTTTATGACTTTATTTTTCCTAATGGCTGCATAGTATTCCATTGTATAGAACCACAGTTTCTTTAGCTACTCATCTATTCTTGGGTATTTGTATTATTTTCAGGTTCTGGCTATTGTAAATAGTGCTGCAACAAATAGGATTGCAGAGGGCTTTTTTGCATGGTGTTATGGGTTACTAGGGTACATTCGTAAGAGTGGTATTGCTTGATCATATGGAAGCTCAATTTCTCAATTCTTCAATTTTGAGGAATATTCATTTATTCCCAGTCCCTATAAAGATATCCATTAATTTTTCAAAGTAGCTGATCAAACACTTGTTTGTTTTTTTTTTTTTTTGGTTTTTGGGTCACACCCGTTTGATGCTCAGGGGTTACTCCTGGCTATGTGCTCAGAAATCGCCCCTGGCTTGGGGGACCATATGGGACACCGGGGGATCGAACCACGGTCCGTCCTAGCTAGCGCTTGCAAGGCAGACACCTTACCTCTAGCGCCACCTTCCTGGCCCTGATCAAACACTTCTGAAGTTCATTTGGAACAATAAACGTCCACAAATAGGTAAAGCAGTCCTTGGAAAAAATAAAATGGGAAGCATCAGTTTTCCCAACAAAATGTATTATGAAGCAGTAGTCATAAAAACATCATGGTATTGGAATAAAGACAGATCCTGAGGTCAATGGAATAGACTTGAGTATTCTGATACTGACCCCTAGATATACAATCAATTAATCTTTGATAAAGGGGTAAGAATTACAGTGTGAATCAAGGAAACCTTCTTCAACAACATGCAAAAAATAAACTCAGACCTCTTTTTAATACCATGCACAAAGATAAAATCTAAATGGATTGAAGACCTTGATATCAGATCTAGAACCATAAGGTACACAGAGGAAAACCTAAGCAAAACTTACTCCATGACTTTGTGGGATAAAGGTATCTCAAGGAGGAAACACCACTGTCAAAGCAAGTGGAAGCGAAGATAAACAAAATGGACTACATTAAACTGAGAAGTTTCTTCATTTCAAAGGCAAGAGTGACTAAGATACAAAGGCTACCCTCGGAAACTATTTACCCAATACTCATTTGATCAGGAGTTAATACATAAGATATACAAGGCATGATAGAACTTAGAAAGAAAAAATATCTAACCCCATCATAAAAGGGGAAAAAGAAATGAACAGACATTTCAATGAAGAAATACTGATGTCCAAAAGGAAAAAAGTGCTCCACATTACTAATCATCAAGGAGATGCAAATCAAAACAACAATGAGGTATTATTTCATGGTTACAGAGACTGGCACAAATCACAAAAAACAAAAGCAACCAGTGCTGGTGTGGATGGGGTGGGAGTATAAAGGGGTTTTTATTCACTGCTGGTGCGAATGCTTATTAGTCCAGCTTTTTGGGAAAACAACATTGATATTTCTCACCAGATATTTTTCTTCATTGTTTTTGGAACACGAACTGTTCTCAGAGATAACTCCTGGCAGTTTTCAGTTTTTCATATTTGCTGCTAGAATCCAGATTAGCTACATGCAAGGCAGTGCCTTACTTGATGTACTATCACTCTGCCTTCTCATCAGATATTTAAACATAAAATATAAAAAGTAGAAATCAGTACAATATTTTAATTATTCAAAAAATGTCACAGTAATATTATTGTACCCATTAAATAGAAGGTACAGTTAAATCAAGTAATAGAATACTACAGAATAATGCACATTAAAAACAGTTATAAATTAGTAATAGATCATGGTAATGAAAAGCATAAAAGGAATTGAAAGATTAGCTTGAACAGTTCATTGAAAACCTAGAGCAAAAAAGATTCAGATAAAGCAACACAAAAATAAGTTGCACATGATGACAGAAATCTACTCAGGAATTTCAATATTTAAAAATAAAGAGTTTTCTATATAGAGAATAAACTGAATAATAAGTAGGAAGTTACCACAGAAGTAATTCAAGAGAACATTTCTGAGTTTAGGTCAGAACAGTATCTAGTGTCAGAACAGAAAATGAAAACACATCAATAACAAGATATATTATTATGTTTTGAAAGAAAATATCCAAAGGCCATCAAAAGATCATTTTAAGCAAGATGCTTCAAAGAACTACGTACATTTTTACAAGCAAAAACCTCAGGTTTGATGCCCAACAACATGTGGAAGACAGAGACACAAGTAACCTCCCATCATTGCTGGGTGTGGCTCCCATACCAAACTAACTGAACCCAGAACATCACAAGATCACATTTCTGATCATCTCCAGGATCCTGCTTTCTCGCCCCTGCTCCCGTCAGCATTGACTTCAAGATCTGCTGCTTTACTCTGTGGAATACTGAAAATAGCCCTTTCCTTTGGCTTTATATTTGTCAGTCACATTTTTCTGGTATTAGTCATTTTATATTTGATTCTTCATTATTAGAATTTACCATCTTTGTTTCTGTATCAAGGACATTTCAGATAGTCCTGATTATAGTAAAGGCTCAGTATTTATTAAATGAATAGGATAAAACATAGAAACTTTGGGCTGGAGAGAGTTTAGTGTGTAAGATGCTTGCTTTGCACACAGCTTACCAAGGCTCAATCCCCATCATCCCATATTATTCTCTGAGCACCACCTGGACAGATCATTGAGCACAAACTTGGAATAAGTCCTGAATATCATCAGGTGTAGACCAGGAAAAAAAAAAGAATATGACTTTTCTTATTGTCTGGGAGGTGGAAAGCTATTTCACAGCTTGGATAGTATAGTGGGTAGCATGCTTGCCTTGCATGCAGCCATCCTGGGTTCCATCAACTACATCCTATATGGTCCCTCAAGAATGCCAGGAGTAATTTCTGAGTGCAAAGCCAGGTATAACATCTGAACACTGCCAGTGTGGCTAAAAAAAATTTTTTTTAAATACAAACTTGGAGCAAGCAAATTAAGTAATCTAGGAATTGCCTGGAATATATCTTATAAACCAGGGCAAATAGAGGAAAAACTAGAGGAGGCTCTTCAGTAACCCAGAGCAGAGGTGATGCTGCAGGAAAGGGTCATGGTGGAAGTGTTGGAATGAACTTGCCATCAGATGGGTACTGGTTCCTGCTGTCTTGGGTAAGTGGCAGGAGAGAAAGGGAGGATTTCAGGGAGGAGATTGTGAACACTGAGGGAAGAGAAAATTTGGAGAAGTAATTTGTTTTATTTAGGACTAGTAAATTTGAAGGTGTTTTTAGAAAGCCAATGTCCTGATGTGTTGATATTGAAATTGGAACTGTAGCTAAAGGGTTAAGTGCAGCTAACTTTTTAAGGATCACTGTAAATGCTTTCATTGATGGTATAACAAAGGACAAAACAGTGACAGCTTTTGCAGCCTATGATTTTATTTTGAATTTTATGTGGCTTGAAGATTAGAGAAGCTATTCATTTCTTTTGTAGGATGAGTCCTGAATGCATGAAGTCCCTGTCACAAGTTTGTGTCCCACTCATTGCTTTGCCTGAGTTTGAACCACTGGTGGATGCCCTGCTCATGTGCCCCAGATATGACCCACAGGAAGTGCTCTGTCCTGAGTTCTTTGAGGCAGTGAATGAGGCCTTTTTGCTGTAAGTAACATCTGTTTATTCTTTTTTTGGAAATGCAATTTTCAGATGTTGAAGTCCCAGGATCCTACCTGATGCTCCTAAGAACTACTGAGAGTTGATGCTAAATCAGAAATTCTGGCTCCCCACACCAGTCCCCATTTCTGTGTTGTCTTCACACCAGTCCCCATTTCTGTGTTGACCCCCACACGCACACACACAAGTCCCCATTTCTGTGTTGACCCCCCCCCCCCCCACACACACACACACTGCCTCTCTTATCATGAATCCATTCTCTAAAGGACTTTTACTCCAGAAGCTACCTTTGTCCCACATGAGGAGTTCCAGCTCCCAGCACTCTTTCTCCTCACACTGATTCCCTACCTGAGCCTTCCTCCTCCTACATTCCCAGGACACTTTGGACTCACCCACTGGCACTGAGATCAGCCTTTTTTCACTAACCAATGACTCTAAGATCCCCAAATCTCCTGACAACTGTTCTCTATCCTCCAAAGAACTGGAGGTCTTTTGGAAATCTTCATATTTCAGCCAGGTAGCGCCATGAAATTATCATTAAAACCTGGGTCCTAACCACATGCCCAGTGGCAGTAAAGGCCCCATTCTTCAGACTCTGGCGATAGGTATGATGGAATGATGCATGTATGAAACCATAAATTATAGTACTGTAAATCACAGAACCCCAATAAGGCCTTCCAAGGATAAGAACAAAACCTGTTTAGAGTCACTGGAGTGATAGTACAGCGGGGAGAGCTTGCATCGCAAGCTTCAATCTTCAGCATCCCATATGGTTCCCCAAGATCCTCTAGGATTGATTCTGGAATGCAGAGCCAGGAGTAAATCCTGAGTACCACTAGATGTCGCCAAAACAAACAACAACAACAAAATTGTTGAGAGTTCATTTGCTTTTCACAAAGGGTTTTATCTAACAATATTTACTTGATTTGAAGTTTTAAAATATTGTTCATGTTAAAATAACAATTCAGAAAACTTGTTTTGCTTGAAATATTTGAAGAAATCTAGTCTATATAGATATTTTGTTGGAAAAAGAATATTTTTATAGATAATTGTAGATATTGTGAATAAATCATAGTGATTTTTAATCCAAAATTAAAGGTTTTTTTCATGCTTGCTAACATTACAAACCACTAGTGGGTTGTTGGTCTCTGTTAACATTAAAAAGCATTGGTTTGTATTTAACATGAATCTTTTGCCCAAGTAGGATGGTATAGCTTTATGCATGATTCATTTGGAAAATAATTGCATATTTTATTTTACAGTATCCAAATTTTCATTTATTTTTATGATCACTGATCACATAAAAAATATAAATGTTGAGAATCTAAAAAATATATTGAGAATCTGTCAAACTCTAGTCAGCAGGAACAGTTTTCCAAGATTCACATTTCTGCTACAAATACTTGAGGTAGTAGCATCACTACTGATTTTTTGGTTCATTTTTGTTTTGTTTTGGGGCCATACTCAGCAGCTCTTAGGGGCTACACCTGAATCTTCTCTCAAAATTAATCTTGGCATGCTTGGGGGACCATATGGGATTCCGGTGATCAAACCCAGGTCAGCCATATGCAAGGCAAATGCCCTACCTGTTGTACCATTGCTCCAAACGCACTACTTGGTTTGTTTGTTTTGTTTTATTTTTGGTTTTGGTTTTAGGGTCACACCCAGCAGCACTCAGGGCCTATTCCTGGCTCTATGCTGCTCAGGAATTGCCCCTGATAGGCTTGGGGGACCATATGGGATGCTGGAATTCAAACCACCGTCCTTTTGCATGCAAGGCAAACACCCTGCCGCTGTGCTATCTCTAAGGCCCCCTGATTTTTTTTTTAAGTATATACCAATACTCAGCTGAATAGCATCGATTCTCTGCCAGTCATTCTTTCAAGTAAATTTCCATTAGGAGAAATGTGTCTAGTTAATCTTACAACTTAAAGAAACTTTCTACTGGTTAAATAGTTTTTACTATGAAGCAGAAGTGCTTTAGATATGTTTCATTTCACAACACAGATTTTGTTTTCATAAAAGTATTCTCAATGGCAAATGTAATATATGTATTATTTCATATTGCTACAGCAAACAGATTTGATGTGAAACTGGCAGTGCATATAGTGGTGTAGAGCACAAGACTGCTAGCTCTGTTTTGATTTGTGCTAGACAGCAGCATTTTTTTACTCACTCCTCTGAGTACTAACATCAATTCAGTTGTTTTAATAAAAGGCATGAGATTCAAACTTTTTGTGTTTCAATACATTTTTAAGTTAACTTTTTGAGAAACCTCTAAAACATTTTTTTTAACTTTTAAACTGTAAGTATGTGCAACAACTATGCTGCTTGCCTCGCATACACTGACCTAGATTTGACCCCTGGTATTCCATATGATTCCACAAGCCTCATCAGGAGTGATTCCTGAGTGCAGGTAGGAGTAAGTTCAGAGTACCACCAGGTGTGGTTCCAAAATAAAACTTAAGTATTGTGATTTACAACTTATTAGTGATAGGGCTTCATACAACATTCTATCAATACACCCTTCACCAAAATGTTCCCTCCCTTAGTTCACTCTCACTGCCCTCGCCACACCACAGTAAGCTTATCTCTGTGGACCAGTTCTCAGGATATGTTGCCTTAAACTACTTGTTACTTTCTCATTGTGTTTCTTTATATTCCATATATGATAGAGGCTTTTTCCTCCTGATTAATTTCATCCAGCATCTCTGGATCCATTCATGTAGTACCAAATTGCATGATTTTATTTTCTTAGAGCCAAGTAGTTTTCCATGTGCATATAATACAGTTTCTTTATCCATTCATTGTTCATTGACACTTGAGTTGTTTTTAGATTTGGGATGTTGTGACTAGTATGAAAATTAACATGGGAATGAAAAAATATTTTTTTTCTTTTCTGAATAGGGGTTTTGGGAATAGATGTCAAGAAGTAGAATTGGTAGGTTATAAAGAAGTTTTGTTCTAAGTTTTTGGGACCAGAACGGTGGCACAAGTGGTAGGGCATTTGGCTTGCACGCACTAAACTAGAACAGACTGTGGTTTGATCCCCAGTGTCCCATATAGTCCCCCAAGCCAGGAGCGATTTCTGAACGCATAGCCAAGTAATCCCTGAGCATCACTGGGTATGGCCCAAAAGCCAAAAAAAAGACACAAAATATGGGGCTGGAGTGGTGGCGCTAGAGGTAAGGCATCTGTCAGCCTTGTAACCGCTAGCCTAGGATGGACCACGGTTTGATCCCCCGACGTCCCATATGGTCCTCCCCAAGCAAGGAGTGATTTTTGAGTGCATAGCCAGGAGTAACCCCTGAGCGTCAAATGGGTGTGCCCCCCAAAAAAAACCGAAAAAAAAAAAAAGACACAAAATAGTTTATTTTTTATTTACAGTGCTTGTTGAGGTACTGTGGTTTACAGTATTAATTATTATTCCAAGGTCTTCTCCAACCCAAATTTGCCTCCCACATACTTTATCAGTTCTGATGCCATTAGTTATTTTGTTGTTTCTTCATATTATACATATCAGAGATAATTTTATTATGGAGGTTGTATTATATAGATGGCTTTAGCTACAGACATATAGACTATAATTGAATCCCTGAAATGATGCAAATTTTTAAATCAGTAAATTTAAATTTTTCAAATACTTTCTTTTATATATGTATATAATATTCACAATTAATAGGGTGAATAACTATGCTAATAAATTTTAAATTTACATGAAATTAATAAATCCAACAAATATGCAATTTATTAAGAGTTAGGAAAGGAAATTTTTTTAAATCTAAAGGTCAGTCTGAATATAGTTTGCTTAAAGTATAAAATTTATAATATAAATTAAATAAATTTATAACAATGAATTGTTGGCTTCATGCTATTAAATATATAATATTTATATCTTATATTACAAATATATAATAGATGTCTAAATATCTGCATAAATAGGTAAGGTATTTTAATTTAAAAACTTTTAGGTATAAAAAATTCACCTGAATAGACATAGAAAGAACATTCAGTATAATTGAACCATTTACTATCGAAAAAGTATAAAACCAGGCTAGGAATCACATCTGTTCTTAATCTGGTAGTGAGTAACTATCACCTACTTCCCCCAGATTGAAAGCTTTACTCAATTGTAAAGTGCTGAGATGTTTGTTTTGTCTTTTAAAGAAAGCTGTTGTAAGGCTTCTTGCAAAACTGATTTCAATACTATGAATTTCTGAAGCTATTGTCCATTCACAAAATTTTGTATCATTCTTCCAAAGCTGAATGATTTTCTAGATGGATAGAATATTCTTGGTGAGGTGTTTATGTCAGTGAGTTTTTCTTCTGGCTCTTACAGTTTTTCCTTTGTATACAAGTTCATTTATTTATCTTACTGTTTTTATTATTTTCTGTCTTTGGCCTTTTTCATTCTGAGTACAGTGTATTTTTTTGTTTGGGTCTTTTCACTGCAGACCTCTGGCCTCTTGGATCTTGGTGCCTGCACTCTTCTGTGTGGGAAATTCTTACCTATAATTTCTTTTTTTTTTTTTTTTTTGGTTTTGGTTTTGGTTTTTGGGCCACACCCATTTGACGCTCAGGGGTTACTCCTGGCTATGCGCTCAGAAATCGCCCCTGGCCTGGAGGGACCATATGGGACGCCGGGGATCGAACCATGGTTCATCCTACGCTAGCGCTTACAAGGCAGACACCTTACCTCTAGCGCCACCTTCCCGGCCCCCATCTATAATTTCTTAAACTATTGGTTCTTCATCAAATGTACCTTCTTTAATTCATCCCATTGCTTTTTGGTTTGCTGTTCATTTATTTTCCCCCATCTTTTGCTGTTTTCTGGAAACTTTATCTCATCTTGGATATTACCAATCTTTTCCTTAGATATTATTTTTCTGATCCTCAGACCTTTTGAGAATAGGTCCATACTCTGTTTTTCTTCACTTTAGATTGTAGTTTTTTATTTCTACTCATACTTTCTTTTTAATTTTTTTAAATTAAATCACCATGAGTATAGAATTAAAAGGTGTTGATGGTTGAATTTCAGCCTTACAATGTTCCAACACTCATCCTTCACCACTGTTCATTTCCTTCTACCAATTTCCCTAGTTTCCCTCCTGATCGCACCCCAAGCCTGGCTCAAAGGCAGACACTTGACTCTATCTGTCTATCTGTCTATCTGTCTATCTATCTATCTATCTATCTATCTATCTATCTATCTATCTATCTATCTATCTATCTATACCTATCTTTCTCACTCTCTCTTTCCCCCTTTTTCCTTGAAGGGGTATCATGCATACCACTTCCTTTCAGCTCCCAGTTTTTATTCAGAGAGATAATTTCCAACTTTTATTGTCACAGTGGTCCCTTCGCTTTCCTAACTGTACTTACTCTCCCTGTTACTGTTGTTTTTGGGTATTATTCTCATAGTATGCTTTTTTTAAATATCCACCAGATGAGTGTGATCATTCTGCATCTCTTCCTTACCCTCTGAATCATTTCCCTCAGCATGATACTCTTTATGCCTATCCATGTCTAAGCAAATTTCATGATGTCATTTTCCCTAAGAGCTGCATAGTATTCCATTGTATAGATGTTCTATGTTCACTGCTACACTATTTCCATTAGCCAGAATCTGGAAACAATTCAAGAGCTTGAGAACAGATGAGTGGATAAAGAAACTGCAAAAATTGCCAAGAGAATAATCAGCCCCATCTTATTAAGGTCTAACAGATTCTCATATTTTCTTGTTATTTACTAACTACCTGTACCACTCTTTCTTCTATCTCATTAAGCGGCTTCAATATGGTTTCACTAGAGTCATTCTCAGTGTTTGCAAAACTATTTTGTACTGGTTGAGCCTTCTGTGTTACTATTTTGTTCTCTAAGCTTGGTGGGCTTCTAACATTTTCCTCATTATGCCTGTTGTGCTCATGCTGTGCTGATTTGTATACTCCTGAAGAAAAGTGATGGTTTTTTCTCTCTTACTATTGGCCATCTGTATGTCTTCTTTGCAGAAGTTTTTATTCTTGTCTTCTCTCTGTATTTTGATTTGGCTGATTTTTTTTCTTGGCACATTTTACTAGTGCTTCATTATTAACTCTATCAGATGAGAGGTGATTTCACACAGTTCTGTTAGTATTTGGCCAAGTGTTTATAGCAATTCCTGTTTCTTCCACCAACTGTTTACAGCAATTCCTGTTTTCCACATCCTGGGTAATATTTATTATCTGTTGTCTTTCTAAGGAACTTAGTTGATAATCTTCCCCACCCCAACTTAAACTCTGTGGTTTGTAGAATTATTTCAGGCATTCCACCACCAATCCCACCACCAATGTTACTTTCCTTCTACCGTTCCCCAGTTTCCCACCACCACCACCTCAGCCTGACACCTTAGCAGGCAAAAATAATGTATTTTACATTGATGGTTACAACAAAATTGTGACTAAAATTATAAAAAAAAAAAATAGTTCAGTAAAATTTGTTATATCTCACAGTGTTATATTACACAATGTGTTGTTGAAGTCATTGTCTGAGGATTTACTGAACTGATTGTTGCTAGCTGAACTTTCTATTATTGTTTTCACTTATAGACTAGGCTCCAAATTCAACAATGCTATTTTCTCATCTAATGTTCTATGTTCCTTCTCTGGGCTGTCAGTATTGTTGAATTTGAAGGTGGACAGCTCCAGGAGCTGTAGAACTAGGATGATTCTTTGGCTTTTTCCTTTATGAGATTAGTTGTGAAGCTGTGAAGTTGAACTGTGGAGTGTGGGTGTGGCTTCTGGGACAGGAATCTAACTCCCCCCCCCCCATCCCAAAGTTTTCAGCCCCAAGACTTCAGAGTTTCATTGGCTTGGTATCTCTTTCAAGATTAGTTTGGATGATAATCTTATTGTGGGAAGATTTGTTGTTAGTGGTGGGTTTTTTTTTGTTTTTCTTGTTCGTTTGTTTGTTTTACTTTTCATTTTTGGATCATATACCTAGAAGCACTCAGATGTTATTTTTTTCCTAGTTCTGTGCTTCTGAGTTACTCCTGGCAGTGCTTGAAGAACCATATCAATACCAAGGATTCTGACTAGGATCAGCCATATACAAGGCCAAGTCCTCATGGACTATCCCGCAGGCCCATCTTTTTGTGGTTTTAAAAGGCCCATCTTTTTGTGGTCACATTTTCTTGAGGATTAGTGATGTGCCCTCAGTGTAGAACCAGGAATAAGTCCTAAGTACTTCTGGGTATGACTGAAAAACAAACAAATTTTTCTTTAGCAATAATTGATACAGACCCAGAAAAAGATGACAAGAATATGACTAAAATTAGTGGCAACAACACATTCTTTTCTTTCAAAGAGGCAGGATAGCAA
This sequence comes from Suncus etruscus, assembly GCF_024139225.1. NCBI lineage: Eukaryota > Metazoa > Chordata > Mammalia > Eulipotyphla > Soricidae > Suncus > Suncus etruscus. Next base: position 48,733,857 of record NC_064851.1, read on the forward strand.
ATGAAGTTCTCAGCTAAGGAGCATGTGAGTCATTCTGCTGGAAAGGTAGAGAGGACAAACAAAGATCTGGTCTGCCGTTTCACCACCTTCATTTGTTTGAGTTACTTCTGATTTATTTTTGTTTTTGTTTTTGGGCCACACCTGTGATGCTGGCTCTGTGCTCAGCTATTGCTCCTGATACGGGGGACCATATGGGACACCGGGGGATCGAACTGCAGTCCATCCTTGGATAGTCCTGAACAAGACATATGTCCTACCACTGCGCCATTGCTCCTGTCTGAGTTACTTATGATTTAAAATAAATAAATAAACAAACCGAAGAAAGAAAAGTTTCCCAAAGATTGCTTAAAGCTGAAGACCTGAACAGCACAGTATTTTTCCCTTCAATTTCTCCTGCAGTCCCTTTGTATTCAGTCTGACTAGTTCTTATACCAAGCACCGAGACTTCCGACATTAGGGGCCAGTCCCATATTAGGGGACATTGAGCTGTTTGTCCCCCGTAAGGCAAGCCTCTTCTGTACGGAGAGGGTAAACTGTAAACAGCTGAGAAGTTCCCTTCCATAAGAGGGATGACTGTGGGTTTAAAACTCTAGAATCTTTTGGAGTGTCTTCCAAATGCTATGACAATAAAAGGCTTAATTACAAAATGTGTCCACAACATGCTTTTAAAGACTTTGTATTGTGCTCCGCATTCACTTAGATATTCCCAGAAGTGCTCAACTGGAATTTCTGGAGAGGGACTTTGACAGAGGGAGAAAGAAGTTAAGGATCAACCCTCTGGAAGGAGTGCCACAGCCCACCCGTTGAACAGCTTTCATGCTGGCTTCCTTCTGGGGACACACCCTCCTTCCCTATACCCTCTTTGTTCTGTTACCCTCTTTTCTTCTGTGCTTTGAACTTGTCATAGGAAACACTACACATTCACATTTTCCAAATGAAAAGTCTACTTCTGTTCCTGAAAATCACAGATTTGCTGATAAAAAAAATTAAAAAAACAAAGATCTTAAAGTTCAGCTGCTTAAAGTTTAGCTTCTGGTGGCAGGTTGGACTCTGGGTGTTGGAGTGGAGAAGTGTGATGGTGGAAAACCCCAGTAGGGCAGGACAAGGGAGAACTCAGGCCTACCAGAGTCTAGTGCAACCTCTTCCATCCATTTGTTTTATTGCAATATTATTAATTTATATATTATAGACATTATCTATAATGCATTTTATGACATATAAAAAGCCCTTTTTTAAAATAAAACACACTTATATTTTTATAGGCTTATTCAAATTTTTCCTAAAAATATTAATAATTCGCTGTCGCAGTGACATTAGAGGTAAGGTGTCTGCCTTGCCAGCTTGCCAGCACTAGCCAAGGAAGGACTGTGGTTCGATCCCCCGGCATCCCACATGGTCCCCCAAACCAGGAGTGACTTCTGAGCGCATAGCCAGGGGTAACCCCTGAGTGTTAACGGTGTGGCCCAAAAACCAAAAAAAAAAAATCATAATAATTCATGGAGCTTGAGCAATAGTATAGTGTTTGCCTTGCACATGTCCTACCCAGATTTAATTCCCAGCATCCCATATAGTCCCTGAGCACCACATAAACCTTGAGGTCAAAGCCAGGAGTAACCCATTAGTACCATCTGGTGTGGTCCCAAAACAAACGAACAAAAAAGTCATAATTCAGGACAGAGCAATAATAGTACAGCAGGTAAGGCAATTGCCTAGTAGTACACAGCCAACCTGATTTCAATTCCCAGGATCCCTGATGGTGTCCCCCAAGCACGTCATGAGTGATACTTGAGTGCAGAGCCAGGAGTAATCCTTGAACACCAGTGGGTGTGGACCCCCAAAAGTCATAATTATTCTCCTTCTTACTAAATTTTATATTTATAAGTTTATCTAATGTTAATTTTAATGTTTAATAGCATAAAATTATTTATATAATTTTAAATTTACAAAAAGACTATTCACTTGGATTCCCATAACTTTTTTCACTCTTATTTTGTTATCATGCTCTTTTTCTTTCATTCTTACATATTTATCACTTTTAGGTTTTTTTGTTTTTCTGAGATTTTTTTTTTCCATTTTTGGTTTTTGGGTCACACCTGGTGCTCTCAGGGATTACTCCTGATTCTACACTCAAAAATCGCTCCTGGCAGGCTCGGGGACCATTTGGGATGCTGGGGATCAAACCTGGGTCTATTCCGGGTGCAAGGCAAACGCCCTACCGCTGTGCTATCGCTTCAACCCCTGAGGTTTTTCTTGAGGTTAAGGAGTATATTAATTTTATTTTTCAAATTGATACTTGGCAAATCTTCATGAATACTATAAGTCAGGGGTCTCAAACTCAGTTTACCTGGGGGCCACAGGAGGCAAAGTCGGGGTGATCCTTGAGTGCAAAGTCAGTAGTAAGCCTTGAACATTGGGGGGTGTGACCCAAACAACTAAAACAAAACAATACAAAAAAAGATTCCTCTAAGGCAGGGCCACAAAATGTTGTACGGAGGGCCGTTGCGGGCCACAAGTTTGAGACCCCTGCTATAAGTACTGAAAACTACTATGGCTGTGATAAATATTTATGAATTGGATTCATTGCTATATCTTGAATTCTTTGTTTCAGTAACAGATTTATATTTAAAAATTTATTTCTTGCTGAAAGGAAGAAGATTTCTCTTCCCACATCTGCTGTAGTCTGCCTTTGGCTTCGGCACCTCCCTAGCCTTGAACAAGCAGTGCTGCACCTCTTTGAGAAACTCATCTCCAGTGAGAGAAGTTGTATGAGAATGATCGAGGACTTTGTGAAAGAATCATTGCTGGTATGTACTAAACTATGAGGAAAAAATATATTGTTGAGCCAAAATGAAAGCACAGTGGGTATGGCATCTGTCGTACACACAGCCAACCCTGGCTCAAACCCCGGCATTCCATATGGTCCCCCAAGCCTTCCAGGAGTAATTTCTGAGTGTAGAGCCAGGAGTACCCCTGAGTGCTGCTGGGTATGGGTGAAAAAAAGGAAGGAAGGGAAGGAAGGAGGAAGGGATAAAGGGGAAGAAGGAGGGGGAATGGAGGGAAGGAAGGAAGGAAGGAAGGAAGGAAGGAAGGAAGGAAGGAAGGAAGGAAGGAAGGAAGGAAGGAAGGAAGGAAGGAAGGAAGGAAGGAAGGAAGGAAGGAAGGAAGGAAGGAAGGAAGGAAGGAAGGAAGGAAGGATCATTCATTGATATGCTGAGTATTGTTTTGTTTATTCAAAGTGAGGGTGAAAATGTTAGCATAATAACTGCACCTTTTAGTTTTATTTCTTAAATACCAAAAATTTTTATTATGTTTTATATAGTAGATTTTGGGTTTTGTTTTCAATTTATAGCCATACCAGTGGTGCTCAGTGGCCACTCCCAGCCACTACATAAGGTCCAGCTTATGTAGCAAGCAGAGCCTGTTCTGTAGCCCAATGTTCTGGCCATCTCTCTGCTAAAAGAGCAAGATTTAAATATCAGTGAATTCTCCCATCTTCCTCTGTGCTCCAGATTATGGCCTAGGACTATTCATCAAAGAGAAAAATGTTGCATGATATATTGTAAAATAAAGATGCAAATAGTACCTAACAATTGACAATAAAATGGAATTCACTATCAGGAAATATCTGAGTCATTTTGTTCATTTTGAGGACAGTTGAGAAATAAAATGTTTCAAGGCATTAGAAAAAGGTGTCCAAGGAACCTAAGAGAAATAGAAAAGAAAGAATTATTTTTTAAAACTTTAATGAGGAGCCAGAGAGATAGTACAGTGGATAGGGTGCTTCTCTTTCATGTATTCGACCCAGGTGCAATCCCAGCATTACATATGGTCCCCTGACATTTCAGGGTGTGCCCTAAAATAAAAAATAAATTTAATAAATTTTAGTAGGCCAGAATAATAGCACAGGGGATAGGAAGCTTTCCTTGAGCACTGACAACCAAGGTTCAATCTCCAACACCCCATATAGTCCCCCAAGCTCACCAGGAATGATCCCTTAGCATAGATCCAGAAGTAATTCTTGAACACCGCCAGATGTGGCAAAGAAGAAAAAGAAGATAAATAAAAATAGTTATTAATAAAAAAAAATTAGTTTTGGGTCCCACCACTTAGACAGTGACAGCGGATGGCCTTGCTCACCTTCTGTCCGTTGTTTGGCGCCACTGTAGACTTTACTGCTTTTACCTCTAAGTGAGTTGATACAACTTAAACCCACACTTAATGTAGTTGAGAGAGGACCAAAAAAAAAAAAAAAAAAGAAAAAGGAAGGTAAGAATATAAAATTGTTAAATTCCAGAGTTTTAAAAGGTTTTATAGTAAAATCATTTTACCTTGTCATTCAAATGTTGCATTGCAGGAACACTGTGTGTCATTATTAAATTACTTTAGTAAAATTCAGAGTAAAAACTTTTGATCCTGAATCTGCATGCTACAAATTAATTTTTTTAAATACTTTTATTAGGAAAAAAAAAGGAAAAGGAGAGATCTTTGGGAAGAGTGGGGTAGTCTACGCAGGCCTCCATTGATCTGGTGGTGATTTTGTCTTTCTCAGTGATGTGGATAATGACCCCCATGCCCAAGACAGCAATGCAGTCCATAGCCTGTGAAATGGTCTCAAACAGGTGCTCTGGGTCCATGTTAGGCTCCCAGAGTAACTCACATATCCTATACATTTGTTCTACTGGTATCACTGACCACAAAATTGTCAGTCACCATGGAGAAGCTAATGAGAGCAGATGAAGGGTTCAAAGGTCTTCGAGTCTAGCCCAGTTATTAATAACTGGCTCAATGTAGTAGAGACTGAACTGCTTCTTATACAGGAGTTTGGCCACCATGTTCATCAGGGTATAAGATTTGATCTGCCACTCTTCCTTTTAGCTCATACAGATTCAATCAGAACTGAGGCATTGGGCAATGGTCTGGATGTCAGTGGCAAGCCTGTCCTGGCCGATGTACATACAGATGTATGGGAAAGGTCTTCTGGAAATCTATGGTCAATGTCTGAGCCTGGTTTCCAAAGCGCTAGTTGGCAACTGTGACCACACTGTTTGTACCCTTCATGGTCATGACAGCTCCTCCATAATAGGCATGATTATGGTGTATGGGACCCACAACATCACAGTTGTTGTCAAGTGACTCAGATCTGCACTTGCACAACAGATCTCACTGTTCTCTCTACAAATTAATTTTTGCTGATCCTTTGTTAATAGCAAAATATAATAACTAAGATGTTTTATTTGTCTTCAAGATTTTTATTAAATTTTCTTAATTTGTTCTCCATATAGAAACATTTTTATTTCATTGACTTTCCTGAGTAAGTTAAATTCTGTGGCCCATAGTGGTCCTTGAGATGGTCTCTGAATCTTCTTATGCCTACATCTCTGGTCCTTGGGGTTAGCAAGCTTTAGTAAGCACTGGATTTAGTAAGCACTCTGTGTGAAAGTAAGAGAGCACTGCCCTTAAACCCTCTGGTTCCAAGCTTAAAATTATCTGCCACATTAGCTGCAAAGTCAGCTGACTTAGAAAAGCTTTCAGCAGGGTCATGAGCAGAACTGCAGAACTTTCATTATAGCCCCTTGGATTCTGGAGCATGTGGTATGGTTTCATTGACTGTGGCATTGGCAAGATGTGGCCTGTCAGTGTCTTCCATCAAGCACCCAGTTATGCTGCAGTGCTGTTGTGGGCCTGTGCTAGGGCTGGGTGATGACGAAGGTAACCTGAAGAGCCTGTTTCCTGTTTGCATTATCTAACCCATTCAGCAAAGCACAGTGTCTGGGTGCAATGGCAGGGCTGGTAGGCAGATCAGAAAGATCTAGGGGACTCAGATAGCACTTAGCTTGCTTCTTTTTCTTGAAGAAACTTGATGCCTATTACATTAGAGTTGGATTTGGAGAGTAATTAAAGTGTGATGGTCTGCAGAACATGTGTTTGATTTGGAGCTCTGCTAATTGTATTTCCCTCTCTACATACTAAAATCAACCCAGGAAATTCTATAGTTACCAACATGTTGCAAAAACATAAGATAAAAAGAGTGGTTCAGGTCATACAAAAAAGAAATTATTCTATATTCTTTGACTACTCAGGGATTTGGTATTTTATACTAACACTATGAATAATAAGTATATCTAAAATCATCTGAATTATAAATGCATATGTATATTTTTTACTTTCAAAATAAAAATAAGTTTTCATCCATCACTGCTATAGAGGTGGGGGAGAGTTATGTATCCAAACTGCAGAGCTAAGAATACTAAAAGCACGAGACAAAATTTAACATTGTGGGAGCTGGAGTGATAGCACAGAGGTAGAGCATTTGCCTTGCATGCTGCCGGCATTCAATCCCCAGCATCCTATATGGTCCCCCAAGCCTGCCAAGAGCAATTTCTGAGCACAGAGCAAGGAGTAACTCCTGAGTACACACTCCTGGGAGAGTGTGGCCCTCTCCCAAAACAAAACAAAACAAAACAAAAATTAACACTGTGCCTGTTAGAGCCAGAGTGATAGTACAGCAGGGAGGGCACTTGCCTTGTATTGGCTGACTTATATGGTCCCCTGAGCCCCTTCACGAGTGATCTCTATGTGCAGAACAGGCATAAGCCCAGAATATCACCAGTTATGGCTCCACCCCAAAGACAAAGAGCCTGTCAAGGTGGCGGGATGGGGAGTGGTATGGAAGGGAACCTGAGGACACTGGTGGTATGGGACCAGTGCTGGGACAGTGATTGCCTATAACTCAACTATAACTAACTTTGTAAATTAGGGTACCTTTGTTTTGTTTGGAATGGAGGGCCATTCCTGGCAGTGCTCTAGCATTACTCCTGGGTCTACCTTACCCACTGACTACAGATCATGGTGTGTTAATATAAAATTAAAATATATTTTCTTTTTTTGTTGCTTTTGGGCCACACACAGTGAAGCTCAGGGATTACTCCTGACTATGTGCTCAGAAATCACTTCTAGCTTGGGGAACCATTTGGGACGTTAGGGATTGAATCCAGATCTGTCCTGGGTCAGCAGTGTGCAAGGCCAATGCCCTACCACTGTGCTATTGTTCTGGCCCCAAAATATATTTTCAATAGTTGCTTTTAAGTTTCTTTAATTCCCATTGACTGCAGCATCAAAGCTCTGGTCCCTGCCCTGTTGTGGCCCCTAGAAAAATCTTTGTGTTGACCTCAATGTCACTTTTGAGTCTTAGTGGCAGAGGTCATATGTTGGACCTGCAGGAAACCTAATCTTCCCCGTTAACAACTCTGGAGACCAGGACATATAGTCTATGTCCCACATCTGAGTGCGCGGCTGAATGGCTGGCCTGGGGTGCTTGGGACACAAAGGTCTCTGTGCCTTCCTTTCGCACCAGTGCCAATGACTCAGATTAGCTGTGTGCTTTCCCCTGCCAGTCAGGAGGAGAGGAGTGTGATTTGTCTTTTGTTTTCTCAGCAATGAGAACAGTCCTGTCTGTAAGTCTTCATGGCTCAGTGAAAGCGGATTTTTTTTAAATGGTTACAAATTATTTTTTAATATAATTTTTATTTTGATCATAGTGGCTTACATATTGTTGACAATAATATTTTAGGTACATATTTACATAAAATCAGGGGGGATTTCCATCGCCAAATTGTCCTCCCTACACCTCCGTTTCTGTCCTACCTCCCATTTCCTTTTCCCTCACCCCAGGGCGGCTAGAATATGTGGTCCCCTCTGTATCCAACCCACTACTTAGTAGTCTTGCACCTGTTTGGTCTTGATGCCTCCCTTAAATCCCCCTCTAACTGGAGGCAGGACTAGCTAGTTCAAGTTGCGTGGTTTTGTTTGAAAAAGAGACAAGTAATAAACTGGGGTAAGAGTCTAATACCCCAAAAATGGGCGGAGTCCTTCTAAAGGCTCTCATCATCAATTTGGGAGATGGAGAAAAAGAAGGTGAAACACTCCACTAGTACCAAAAGAAGTATCAAATATCCAGTGAGGGCTCCAGCTATATCGATAAGCACCTCAAAGAACAGACAAAACAAACAAACCAACAAAAACAAAAACAAAAACAGACAAACAAAAATCACGCCATGGTCTTGAATTGAGAAACATGGCATAGCACATAACGAAAGAGAAGAAAGGAAAAGAGAAAAAAAAGTAAGTATAATTGGGGACAACACTTTCAATAATCGCACCCAAACAGAGAAATCGACCAAAATAGATAGGTAAATCAAAAATAATAATAACAATAATAAATGAAGGTAATATATATATTTATATAAAAATAACCAAGGTTTTGTGCTTTTTTTGTATTTGTTTTTTCCCTCCTGCCCTGGCACAGTAAATATTGGGGTCATTCGAAAAGGAATTCACTTGGCCTAAGAGATATGGGGTTTCTTCGTCCTTGGAGCATACTGTCATGGGATCAACTCTAGACTTTGCTCAGGATCAGGATCCTTTACTTTCCCGGTGGTGTTTTTTTTTGTTTGTTTGTTTTGTTTTTGGTGTGTGGAAGACTTCTGCTCTGTGTTTAGAGGTCTCAGTATCTGCACAGATCCTGAGGTGGGACTTATGATGAAGTCAGTCTTTGTGGTTCTAGAGGTTCTGTTACCTCAGTGTCATTTTAATCCATCTTCTGTGGTTGGTGATCTTGGTCTTTGCACTGAACCTAGGGTGGCACCTAGGATAGCGTTTTTCTTTGTGCTTCCAAAAGCCCCATTCCATTACAATTGTCTCTGCCGGACCTTTGGGACTGGGGATCATGATTATTGTGCTGGTCATAGTTCAAACCCTAAACTAGGGCTTTTTTATTGGTCCCAAGATGTATACAGTCTGGTCGTGGTTCTAGCAGCCAGTCATCTGCAAATCCCGATCTTGGTTTTTGGACCTACCAAAGGGTGCCAAGACTTCTGGTTTTGTCTTGTCGTTAGTTGGTAAGGTAGGCTAATCTGCTCTAAGGTCAAGATGTTCGCATTTTCCTCATTGTCAGGATATCATGTTAGAGCTGGGCCTTGTTGTTGGTCCCGCTGTATCAAGGCTGTCCCGGATGGAGTTTGTTTCCTGCAGCTGTTGTGAAGAGCTGTGCCGTTTCTATGTTGGGGATCAAGGGTTCAAGGCTGGATGAATGGTATCTAATTACCTGAAGTCTAAGTTGATTCCACATGACATATTTTCAAGGCAGGAGATATTCCTATATTGTAAACAACTATGAGTTCCCATCTCTAGTAGATAGGAGCTCTTTTTTTTTATATGTAAGATTTCCCCTTTACTTAGTGTGCCTTTGCAGGGGGAAGTGGTGCTACATTATAATGTCTGTGTATTTGTGGGTGGACTGATGGGATAACCGAAACAGGTCACATACCCAAAAACGAGGAGTAAAAAAGAAAAGAAAAAAAAATGGGAATTAAAAATGTATGTGCTCACAAATATATATGTAGGACAATCATTTAAAAAAGATAAATAAATAAATTAAAAACAAAACAAAACAACAACAAAAAAAAGAAATAAAATGAGTTAGCGAAGTTTTTAAGGGACCAAAGTGGTGCAGAGGACTACCTTACATTTGGGGGAGAGCAGGTAAAGAGGTGGTGTATTACAGGTTTTATGCCTATGTTGGAAGTATAGTTTTTCCCATTGTCTTTTGGGTTTTTCTTGTGGTGTGTGGGTTCCCAGGCATCTTCCTAACACATCCCCTGACCTTCTTCAGATTGGTAAAAATTTGCGGCAGGGAGGTCTTGGAAGAGTTCTTGCATTGGGGATACTTTTGGACCTAGGCCCGGTTTCAAGGAACAGTCCGCGTTAGGGGGAGTTGGTAGGGAGGGCCTCGCAGCATGAGTCCACAGGGGAGTTGGCTGTCTTTTCTTGCAGGAGACGAGGTGTGGGTTTATCTGGGTGTCCCCTCGCCTGGGTGCTGGGTACTGGTTCGTTGGGTAGGAGGTCGATCTTGATGCCTAATAGAATAAGGACTGACGGTGAAGAGTTTTAATATGGTGGGAGATCTGGATGGGATTGAGGGGTGAAGGGATAGTTGGATTTCCGGAGGGGAGAAAGGGGAAGGTATATGGGAAGGGTATGAAGGGAGAGAAAAGAGAAAATACCTTAGAGAGAAAAGGGGAAGAGAAAGGTAAAAAAGTAATGAGCAGAATAGAAAAAAAAAATGTTCCCAAGGTAGCATGGTTCTGATCTTGGAAGAGTCTGAAATATTTAGATTCTTCAGTACTCTCCTTTTCCTCCCCACTGTTAAATTGGGTACATTCTTCCTGCCATTCTTCAGATGATAACAGAGTTACTTAAAAAGGAAAAATAAAATTCTTTCCCTACATAAAATCTCAAGCTAAGTTCTTTTTTAGAAAAGATTTTCTCAAAGAATTAATTCTACTTCCTAGATGTGTGGGGTTAGCTAATGTTTGCCTAATATTCTTTCCTTTTTCTGAAGAGACTTTTAAGCATTTACCTCGGGGGCTTATTAAAGGAACACGTTGAAGTAGAGTTGGCTGTGTCCACCAAATATAGTGGCTTCTGCCTGAGGATTCACTACCCTTGGGGTTCAGGTGTACTTTCTAGCATTAGCCTCGGGGTGGCCCCAGATTCCTCTGTACTGCAGAAAGAGGCCTAGATTGCCAGCTGCTTCCTTGACGGGGAAATAAGAACCTGTCAGAGGTGAAGGGAGAGAGAAGAAGCAGAAAACATAAGACACTGCCAGAATGTGGGTGATCTTCATTCTGAGCTGAGCTGAGCTGAGCTGAGCAGCAGCTGACTTACCCTCCTAGGATGTTCCAGGCTGTTGGCCTGGCTGAGGGTCACTGCCAGTCGGGGGCTTTGCTTAGTATCCAGGGTCTGATCTCTGTTTCCTGCTACACTGAGAGACCCAAATTGATTTAAAACTCAGAAGTACATTTGGTACTTGTTAAGATTTTTTTTTAAATTCCAGAAATGACAGATTTATCACTAATTAAACAGCAATTACATTACAGAATACTGAAAAAAATTGTAGTATAAACAACATGTGGTAAATATTAAAAAAGAATTTTTCTAATTTCTAATTCATTGAAAGAAACTTGAATGCTTTAAAGCAAAATAGACCTAAAATATATATGGGTTATTTGTAGTGGAGTATTTTGAAAGTTGAAAAGAAAGTGGCATAATAAAAAGTGTACATTTACTAAAGGTGCCGTATTTTATGTGCTGTGAAAGTTGTACGCAAGTAGCTTTTTTAAAACCAAATTGTTGCTGAGCCTTTATTTTATTTTACTGTAGTGCAGGGAATTTAGCCCAGGTGAACCCAACATATACTTTCTTTTACTGTTGTGTTACAATCCTAGGTCCCAAATTGTTTCTGAACACCATAAAGGACATGAACCTTGAGAAGAATCTTGTTTCTTTAATAAAAGTTAATTTTTGATGCATATGGTAACCCATGAATTTATATGCACATAATGACATGAGGAGCCCAAAAGATTCCTGAGAGTGAGCCTTGCAGTGGAGGTGCCAGCTGCTGAGAAAATTGGCAGAAAAGCTTCCTACTGGCCCTTTTTTTTAAAGTGACTACTGGAACCAGAGAGGTAGTACAGGGCTTATAGTTCTTGCCTTGCATAAAATCAGCCCTGGTTTTATTTAAGCACCACATATGGGTCTTTAAACACCACCAGGAATAACTTCTGAGTACAACCAGAAGTATCCTCAGAACACAGCCAGATGTGGCTGAAAACTGCCCTTGCCATACCAAAAATAAAAATAAAAATAAAAAAAGACCAACAAGTAAGGGTCCAAAGCTGTACTGTTTTCTTTTTTACTTGAGATTAAACCTGGGTTGGCTCTATGCAAGTGCCCTATCTGCATACTATTACTCTGACCCTTGCATTTTTTAGAGAGAGAAAAAAAATCTGTGAAGGGTAATCTATGGAAAAGACAAGGATTTTTTTCACTCCCTTCATATAAGAAACATTCACTTTGAGAATTACTTGACTATAATTTGCAAGGGTTGTGCAGAGTCCTGTTTTTTTGGCTTAACTCTTAAATACTCAGTTACTATTCCTGGCTCTTTGCTCAGGGGTGGCCCCATAATGCTATGGAGCCATCTGTGGTGTTACTGATTGAGCTGGATCAGTTGCAAACAAGACTATGCCTTAACTCTCAGTATTATCTCTGCATATCTACTTTTTAAACAGACTATGAAACAGAACTTACTTCGGGCTTAACAAAGTGTTTTCCTATATTTGTTTTTGGTCCATACTCAGTGATGCTCAGGGGTTACTCTTGCTGTACACTTAGAGAATGCTCTTAACCTGCTCAGGGTCCAAAGCTGTACTGTTTTTGTTTTGTTTTGTTTTTTACTTGAAATCAAACCTGGGTTGGTTCTATGCCAACTATAGGTTGTGCCTATAACAACTATAACAACTAAGGTAAGTGCCCTATCTGCATACTATTACTCTGACTCTTGCTCTTCATTTTTTAGAGAAAAAAAAAAACCTGTGAAGGGTAATCTATATAGAAAAGATGAGGATTTTTTCACTTCATAGAAAAGACATTCACTTTGAGAATTACTTCCTATAGCAGTATACTTTCTTCTCTGTTTTTTATCCTCTGTTTTTGCCCATACTCTTATCATGCATGGAGAACCAGTCAGGTAAGAAAAAGGAATGACTTCTTCTGTCCTATTCTTTGTTTTTTTCTAGTCCCCAGCTGGCTCCATTTTTTATTTCAGGGACCCAGAAGGCACCCCCTGCATGCATAGTGTATTTGCTTGTTCTTTGAGCACCATCCTGGCTCTTGCCTGAAAGCTTCTGATAAATGGCAGGAAATCTTCCTACCAGCCTTTTTTTTCTTTCTCATCTGTGTTTGCAAGTCTTCTTCGGGGGCAGCTGGAATCTTGTAATCATTGATGAATGAATGGATGAGAATTAGATTAAACAGTAAGCCCTGACCAAACTGTCCAGTAGATGGTTTTATGACAAGCTGGCATCTCCTCACCTGCAGGCCTGGATATGAGCCTCTGTATTTCCTGTTGATCTTGTGTTCCTTTGCTATATTGAGGGGGCAATACATCTTCCTTAGAACCAGGGCATTGATAAACAGTGCAGCTTATCAGGCGGGGGAATGGGGAAGATGTCCCAAGAGAATCCTCTATTCAGGGAGAAATGGAAACCAGATCCTGGAGCTCTCCATCTTCCTTCCATTCACCTTCCATTCATTCAACTCACAGAGTGAGCAAAGGAACAGTTGGTTTATTAGGCTCCTTCTGGGGACAGTTTTCCTGTAAAGGAAGTGAATTGTATATAGAAAAGAGTAGAGCTAGCAGGAGAAGAGAACTTGATAAAGAGTAGACTTTGGTAAGACAGAGGAAAACAGGTGAACAGGTGGATTCAGGAAAGCTTTGCTTTTCTTTCTTCCTTTTAGAGGGTAAATGATATTACAGTTTTGGGAATCATTAGAGCCCTGGACTGTAGCACGTTCCTATGATCAATTTCCACTTCTCAAAGAAAACAAGTACTCAACGGGACCAATGTCTGCCTTTTTCCTCTCGGATGCTGTAAAGACATAAGGGGACATGAACAGTTTCCAAAGAAGCATATATGAAGATTTTGGATTGTTTAGAAAAGCCCAATGATTTTTTTTAAAAAAAGGCAACGTATTTGCACCTGTTATCTAATAGCGCAGAGATACACAACTAGCCTGTATGTACTCCACACCTGAGGAGGGGACATGAAGACCCTGAATTTACATGATGATGACATAAAATTAGCATTGAGATTGTGGATGAGAAATTGGCATAGCTCTGGCTCTTCAGGGCAGCAGATCTTAGAATAAAAGTCTCAGTCACCACTGTGTCAGCTGGGTTCTTGCCTTCATATATCCTACCTCTTTTAAAAGTTAAATTGGGAAGAAGTGGAATGGTAGTATAGTGGGTAAGGCAGGGCCTTGGTTGAGTGCCTCTCACCCCAAAAAAGTTGAAGTGGCCAACCTGATGTCTAAAATATTTGAACAGAAGAAAATCTAACAGTGTAGCGGTTATATGGAGAAATTTCACTAAAGACATTTGGATTCATGGGAAAGAAAAAAATGTTTCTAAGCTCTATCTATTATTATTTTTTACAAGCTGGATAAAACTTGCTGCCTTTTCCTTGGTTTCTTTAATCCTTTTCTACAGGTAGTATCATCTTTTTCTTTGCCATATAATAATTACTGAATTGATTTTATACCAGCATCAACAATGCCTCTGGGGCAGACACAAATATGAGAACCAGTAGCATTGTACCATTGCCAGTTTTAGTCTTGCTCTTTATTGTTGCATCCATAGGATCTGTGTGTCTGCTGGTATCTGACAGTAACCTGATACTTTATCACTAGGTGATGAGCTATATTTTCTGTATATGAAACACTGAAAAGGCATCTGGCAGAGTGGACCAATCACATTTAATTAAGACATTCAGCATGTAGTTTGCTTATTCCCTGTTTGTTTAGTTTCTCCATTACTAATACTATTCTCCATTACTCCATTACTAATGGTCTGGGCATATCTCCCATGACAGTGAGACCAAGAAGCAGGGAAATTAAGTCATTTTCCTGAGATCAGTGCCAAGTAAAACCTTTCTCCTTTTGGACCACAGTCATATTTTATGACTTTTGTAAGTACATAATGAATTTGTAACTTAGGCTTAGGAGCCTTGGGGCCCCACCTGGCTGTCTCAGTTTATTTGACAAGTAATATGTGGTATCAGGGATTGAACTCATACTAGCTGCATGCAAGGCAAACTCTCCCTACTTTCCCTTTAGCCCTTGAATTTAAGGGGTTTAAGTAGGTTTCTTTAAAAGATATGTTGTAGATTTTTAAAAAAAAGATTAGGGATACAGGCGGGGTGGGGTGAGGAGGAGGGAGATTTGGGACATTGGTGATGGGAATGTTGCACTGGTGAAGGGGAGGTGTTCTTTTTTTTGTTTGTTTGTTTTTGGGCCACACCCATTTGATGCTCAGGGGTTACTCCTGGCTAAGCACTCAGAAATTGCCCCTGGCTTGGGGGAATCATATGGGATGCGGGGGGATCGAACCATGGTCCTTCCTTGGCTAGCTCTTGCAAGGCAGACACCTTATCTCTAGCGCCACCTCTCCGGCCTCAAGGGAGGTGTTCTTTACATGACTGAAATCCAACTACAATCATGTTTGTAATCAAGGTGTTTAAATAAAGATGTTAATTTAATAAAAAAGGATTAGGGATTGTGAATGACTTAAAAAGTAGATTTCTTATCTGTGAGTCATAAACATCTCTTCATATAAAAAACAGAATCATTTCATCATCTAACAGATGCTGTGTAAGCCAGAAAGTTGTGATGATGGTGTGCAGACAGTAGGTGGTATACATCAGTGGTCAGTCCACAAGTTGGCCCAGATACTCAGAATGTGGATGTGTAATGGAGCAGGCATACCCCTCTCTTAAGCATGATTAAGAATATTTGAGAGCAAAGCTTCTCCAGTTGAGAGATCTGTGAAAAATGACTTTGGAATCTAGTTGTATCAATTCTCATAGGACCTGAAATTTTTTTTCATTCATTAAGTATTTATTGAAGATGTTTTTGATGTGTTGTTGATGGGGAGGCATGCTGGTACCTGGCCTTTTATGACACCTTGTCTCCAAAGTCTACACTTTTATGCATTTCGTCCCAGTCTCTTTCATGAATTCATTCATTTCTTACTCCATCATCTCTGAGGACCTGAAATTTCTATTAGGACCTAACCCACTAAGCTTTGGAATCCTGCTGTAAAATCTCTATTTTAGAACACAAATGATGTTTTTATTTGACTCACTGTGCTTTCGAGCCTTGGGAAAAAAGACAATAATGCTAGCTAGCTAGCTCAGGCCTACTGAACCCCACTGCAGAAATATGAAAGTATGCTAAAGTAGAAGCCAGCGGGCCTGACTGGTCCTCATCGACCCTTTTTCTATAACAAGTTGGTAGCTCCCAGTACTGTCCCTATCTGAGGTCTTGGCCTACTAGGTTGGGCTGGTGGTTAGGTGGGAAAGCCCTCGGGTGGTATACTGCTCCAGTCTATGGTATTGTGTACCCTAGCAGTGCTGGGTCAGCCCCATGACAGGCAATAGCCCTTAATTATCAGGTGCTTATTACTAGCAAGACACAAAAGATTGCAGGAACATATCTAATCTTGAGACATTTGCTGACCATGTCAGAGTCACAGCCATTATGTAAACCAGCAAAGATTCAGCACAGCTTGCTTTGAAATACTTCTTCATTTTCTGTGGAATTTATTGACTCTTTCTTCTGGATCAGACCTGCTGGAGTCTAAGGAGGAAATATAGCCTGCCCTAATTCCCAGTTTTCATATGTACATGGAGCTTTCCCTACAGTGTTGATCTTTTCTCTAGTTCAGAGGACTGTGCTCAGTTCCCTTGATGGATTCCAGCAATTCCACACAATGGTTTAACTGACATTGAGGAGTCATTTTTAATAAAAAGATTGTGATCTTTCCTTTCCATATTTTCCTTTATAGCCTGAAGCAGCCTGCCACCCTGCCATATTCAGAATTATCGATGAAATGTTCAGGTAAATGCTGAGCTGCTTCTTAGTGTTGTTATACTGCTATAATTGATCTAGCAATGCCCAATTTCTAAATGCAAATAAAAAAAATTTTGTGATAGTTTCTGGTTGTACCTCTCCCTAACTTCCCTTGCCTTGCCTTTCTTCCTCTGCCTTCTCTTTTTCTCTAACCTCGTCTCCCACTCTTTTCCTTTTCTCTCTTTCTCATGTTCTCTTTATTTCTGTCTCTCTCTTTTCTTCTCTTTCTCCCACTCTCCTTCCAAAGCATCTAGCTGTTTTACCATCTATCTCTCTGAGCCTTTGAGAAATTCGTTTCTGATTCCCATTTACACTTCTGAGTACTTTGATAAACAGAAATGCATATTTAAAAGCCAGTGAAAAGAAGTATTAAGGAAATTTCTTTAATCTGAAAAGGTGTTAAGTGATATAGAAAAGGAGAACTGAATTATATGCTGAGTCTTGAGTCCTATAGGATTTTTCACCATTCAGGATCTGGTAGCAATGTCTGCCCTAAGCCATACAAAGGCCAACGGTTAAGAGTCAAGAGTTAAGGAAAGCCAAGGAACAGAAACAGTGACTTTCTGACAGGCAAATGTGCCTCCGTGTGTTACCCTGTATTACATTTATTTTTACTTTGAAAAGACAAGAACTCTCTGTGCACTGCATTTGATTTGCAGCTGACCAAAAACAGACATGGAGCCTCTGAACACAGGGGCAAGTCAGGCTGAGGTGGGTAATTCTGGGGCTGAGTGTTCCCGGGTATCCTGTTACCCTGGGGAGCCTGCCTACTTTTCTGCCATGGGAGAGCCAGGGTGTCCCCCACCAGCACTCAGGCAGGGCTGCAACCAGGTGTTCCCCAGACTAGGGTTTCTAGACCAACTCTTGCCCTGAGGAAAAAATGTTTCTGCAAAACAGTTCTTAGATAATGCTCAAGTGGTAGCAGTTGGAACTGAAATGGATAAGGCACTTGCCTTGCACACAGCCAACCCAGGTTTGATTCCCTGGCATTCCATATAGTTCCCATGCCCTGCCAGGAATGATTCCTGAACTCAGCGCTAGAAGTAGCCATTGTGCAGCACCATGTGTGACCTAAAAATGAAGTAACTCTAACTGCAGTTGATCTTGGAATTTAGATTTCAGCCTGTCTGAGGACTGAAGAATACAGTCCAAGTGGTAGCAAGGTGTAGGTTGATGTTTTGATACACAAAGGCACAAAAAATGTGCTTTTCAGAAAATTTGGAAGCCTTGTGCCTCCCACACTGTCTTTCTGGGCACTGTGCTGCCCTACTTTCCACTTTACTCTTCCTTCAAGACAGAAGTCCAGTGCAATACAGTGCTCAAACATACCGACTCAGGACTGGGCTTTATGTTTGCAGTGTTTGCAGGGCAGAGATTTAGCAAGTGACTCTGTGTACTGTGATCCAAAGTGTCTGAGAGGGGATGGCCTCAGGAGATGCCCACATGCTATGAGGCCCGCAGTGCAGCCTCTGACACAGTGTAACCTCCTAAGCACTACTGGTGGGGTTCTTGTAACTAATAAAAAAGTTGGGGCTGGAGAGATAGCATGGAGGTAAGCCGTTTGCCTCTCATGCAGAAGGTCAGTTGTTCGAATCCCGGCATCCCATATGGTCCCGAGCCTGCCGGGAGCGATTTCTGAGCATAGAGCTAGGAGTAACCCCTGAGCACTGCCCATGTGACCCAAAAACAAAAAACAAAACAAAAAAAAGTATATGTGTGTATGCATATATGTTCATACAAATACAAGTTTATGAGATCCTTAGACAAAGGATTTATTTTTTTTTTTTTCTGTTTTCTCAAGTATGGAAAACTGGTGTCTCAGTTTCATTAAGCTGAAATTTCAAAAGCTACATTTCTACTATTCTTTATAGTTCAGGCTCGCCTCTTTGTGATCTGACTTTGTATTATTCAGGTCAGCCCTCCTAAAGACTGATGAAGCTCCAGAAATTCTGGCCACTATTCAAGTGTTTACATGCTGCTTTGTAGAAGCTCTTGATAAAGAAAACAAGCAGGTTTGTGATTTTGATGATTATTATTTATTTAACCCCACAGTGTAACAAAGACTGTCCAGAAAAAAATGCCTAATCACCACACAGGAGCAGTTTGGTTTGTCAATTTTGACAGACTTGTTTTGCCAGTAAAGAGAGCATCTAGAGAGAGGCCCATAAATTATTAAAAGCCATTTTAGTTGAAAGTAAACAAAGAGGCTAGAACGATAGTATAGCAGATAGGGGTCTTCCCTTGCAAGCATCTAAACTGGGTTCAATCCCCAGCATCATATATAGTCATCTGATCCCACCAAGAGTAACTTTTGAGTGCAGAGGCAGGACTCAGTCCTGAGTATCTCTAGCTGTGACCCAAAAACCAAATAAAAGAAACCAGTAGTTTCTCTCTGCCCATGTTTTTATTGCCAGAATTGCTTCCTGTTGCATGCAAGGACCATCATGCTAGTCTGTCTACCATGGAGCACAGATTCCAGCCACACTGGGCCTTCTGGAGTCATTCTGGGCTGTGCTCAGCCAGAAATGTCCTTGTCTCGAAGCATGTCGAGTAATTCTTAATTATTCTGATCTTCTGTCCCACGTATGAGCTGGATTTCAGCAGGGCAAGGAGCTAAGGGGAGAAGGGGAGACCTAATTGATTGTGAAGGGCTTATGATGGGGGCAGAGGGGTTGAGCAGATCGGGGGAGAAGAGTCCCCACTTGGTACTCTAGGACTGAAACCCAGTCTCAAGATAGGTCAGTCACCTTGGTTGTCCAGGTGACACCTTAGTGTCTGTGCCCCTGTGAAGAGTTCTGCTCAGTGCCTCAAACAGACCCTGCAGCTTCCTGACACATGAGACCAGTGAACCTGAGAACACACAGCCCTGCTCTCTGGTGCGATGATAAGTAGTTAAGATAGATTTTTCTAGTCCTTCTCTAGCTGTACTACCACCACCATTGGTATCCAGCCAAAAATTCTAAGGAAAATGTCTCTGAGAGGTACTGGAAAGCCGGCATACAAATTGTGAGGCATACGCACAAATGCTCTCGGTTCCTTTCAAATGTCTGAATCTCAAGAACATCTACCTTGACATCCGTGACACAGCATCTGTGGATTCTGTGAGAGAAGCTTCTGTGAGAGAAGCACTAGGTCTCAGTGCAAGCTCCCAGGCCTCTAGCTTGGCACTGGAGTCACAGTTGCTTCTGAGGATGATACCCTGGTGCCAGGAGGACCCAGGCTGTGTACGCAGGAGACCCGGCTCTATCTCTGTTGCCATATGCTTTTCTCAGTACAGGGTGGTGTTGCAAGTCAGCCCCTGAAGAAGTTGACTGATGAAGGGATGGAGGATGAGGTCTTTCCCCTCCAGCTCGGAGCACGTGTCTGTCACCCTGTCCAGCCGATGGTTCTGAAGTGAAACGGCGGGTAAACAGCTCACAGACAGTCAGGCTTGTAGAAATATTAGCTTTATTCGGTGGACAGGACTGAAGTCCAAAGACTCAGCTTAAGTTCCAGCCAAAAGCCTCTCGCCTTCCACAGACCCTTGTTTTTATCCCCCAGAATCAGGTACCACCCAATGGTAGGATCAGATATCACCCAATGGTGGAAGCAGAATCAGGTACCACCCTAGGGTGGGGCAGAATACCAGGTCACACCCTAGGGTAGGGATCAATCACCAATCAGACTAGGGTCAGTAACATAATAATCCCCTAAAATATTTACATACACAACAGGTGGAATAGGCCAACACTGGCATAGGTTCCCATAAGACAAAGGCCTTACCAGGAATTTTCCCAAGTGTTGCCCTCTTCCTGCTCAGGCATGTGGATCTCTTCCCAGGTCATCATATTCTGAACATTATGGCAGTGAAAGCACTTTTGTTAGATGTGCAAAGGATATTGGAAGTACTGCTGACTTGTTTCCCAGAGGTGTCTCTGCACTGCCTGATTTATGTGCTACTGCTCTCCATGCTCCTATGGTTTAATCTTCCCTCCATCCTGTATTACATGGAGAAAACAGTGCAGTACCAGCAGTGTCTCCATTTGGACCACTAGGCCAAAACTTCAGTTCTCACTGCAGTTTGCATTTGCCAGTGACTCAGTAAAAGGATATAAGTTCGGTGCAGAATAGTGACAGTGTTTGCTAAGGTATTAGGCAGTCTGAACATTAGTTGACTTCAGAAACCCATTGGCATCTAGACTGGTATACTCCTACAGGGATTAAAGTATTAAACAAAAATAGAATTGTGTTTAATTTGCAGCCTTTATAGCCTCTTGGTCCAGGAATTCCAAGCACTGTTGCTGATACTTCAACTTTTGTGGGGCATGGTTTTGGCTGCCAGGACTTAGGAAGTACAAGAAGGCTGGGGAAAGGTGCTTGCACACTATAAAAGCCCTGGTGGTATCAGCCCAATACCAGCTTACTTGGAGTTTTGGTCAGATTGGTGTCTTTGCAGATAGCCGTAGAGGAGTGGTGAGGAAATTGTGGGTGATGGGTGCAGCTGGCATGGCTTTGGTAGGGTGAGGACTTAGCTTGCCCTCTCCTCCTAAGACTGCCTGCCAACTTTCAGCTACATAGCCAGTGTGCCCATAAATTTTTTTACCTGCTCCCCCATGGCCCCATAATTTTTATGGTTTGGTTTACATCTTTTTTGAGAATAAACCGAGTCTAAGAAACTGGCTAAATACAGACATTGTGACTGACTGACCCAGAAAAAGATTAGTTCTAAGTAAAAAGAATTCACTGCATACGAAGATTAGCATGTATAAATCTTTGAAAAATTAGATTCAAAGAAGTCAGACACAGGAAGTACATTTTCTTAGGAGCCAATTTATATAAAGTTATTAAGTAAAACCAATCTCCTTGCAGAATTAAATACTGGTTACCTTGGGATAGGGTGGAGGGATTGGATTGACTCTAATAGTACAAGAGGGTTTAGGGTTGGTGGAACTGTTCCCGAATCTAGACCATAATAGTGATCACACTGGGTACAATTACTAAAATGTATCAAATCTTATACTTTGAGCACTCTGCTCTTTCTAGTTTCCCAGCTTTTGCACAACCATTTCTAAGTGTCTGTCCCTTCTCTGTTATTAATCATCAAATATGGGTAGTTTTTATGCCATTTTTACTGTTAAAAAAACATGCTAGAAAAAGTAATATCCCACAGTTGCCTTGGAAACTCACTTCCATGTAAGATTTGTATATACAATTGGGTTTATATGAGATTTAAAAAAATTTTATGAAGACTTCATGAGTATAGCTTTATATTTTTCTTAAAGTCCAGGGAAAAGTCACTATTATAAGGTTTATTTTCTGGAATATATTTATAAGTTCATTGAAATCATCCTTTTAAGAAAATATTTAAACATCCTGCTTATGTTATTATGAGTGGTTCTGTTTTGGACAAGGCTTTGTACTAATACCAGCCAATTTATATACTTTTTAATTTTTAATTCTCATGTAGTTGAAGTTTCCGTTCCAGACCTACTTTCCTTATGCTTCTCCATCTCTCATCATGCTGCTGCTTCAAAACCCGAAAGGTATGTGAAGGTTGATTCTGTCCAAATACAAGTAATTTCCAAGGAAAGAGACCGATAGGCCACCCTGGTTTCTAACTTGACTCAAAAAGCATTGGACAAGTTACGACTCAAATGAGCTAGAAAAAAATCACATTCATTTGTATTTTTTTCATTCTACTCTTTCATGTTTGGGAAGAGAGGGAGATAAAATGATTTATCAGGGAAATTTCTCATCAAGCCAAGACTTGGGTAGAGATATTAGACCTGAAAATTGGCCCATTCATCTGCAGATTCATGTTTCAGAAATAAAATAAAAGCATCAATTCCCACCAAAGTCTGGAATCTAAAGAAAGCTCACTCTAACTCCAGCTTAAGCTACATAGTAGAAGGCAAAATTTTCTCACCAGAGAAGGTTATAATAAAGATCAGTAATGTTTCCATGTTTGTTTGTTTGGGGGCCACACCCAGCAGTACTAAGGGCTTACTTTTGACCCCTGTGCACAGGGGTCATTACTCGTGTGACTCAGGACTATATGTGATCCCTTACAGGGATCAACCTGCCCTGTAAGGCAAGTGCTTACTCTGTGCCACTTTTGTTAACTTTTTCCTGAGACTGAAGAAAGCAAATCTGAGGAATGTAGGTGATTCAAAATTTTGTAATATTTTGGAAAATCTAACTTATTCTATTGCTAAAAGCTGTAGGTTCTCACCTAGAATTAACCACTATCATCTTGTATTCTAGACTGGGGTGCTGATAAACTATTAGAGTCTGTCAGCCATTTTGAGAAACTGAAATGGTGGCAACATATGAGAAAAAAAATCAAGAATACAGAAAAGTCAGTAATTCACTTCCAGAAATCTGCACAGAGCATTTCAGTCAGCTATACAAAGCTCCATGAGAAGCCAAAAGAGGTCCAGAAGAAACATTGGAATTATTCTGTTATAGCCAAAAATAAGTATGGAGATGCACAATATTATAGCTGCTATCCTCTACTGTGTTCTGGAATAGTTTTTTGTATATTGCTCTTAGAAGAAATGAATGCCATACTCATCAATTTAAGAGGTTTCTAATAGCATACTCTTGTTAATCAGAAATTAGATTTGCAACCACCATAAGATCCTATGTGGACATAAAAAATGAATTATCAATGAAGCCCGATATTTAGGAGTTCTGTGCAAAGAGGATAGAAAGGAAGATTAATATGAGCAACTAATATACAGAAGAAAACAAAAGAAATCCCCCAAAAGGTTGTAATAAAGAGTTACAGGATTTCAGGGGAGAGCTGATACGTCCTTGAATCTGTCTCATTTGTGAAGTAGCAGTAGACACTTACATTATGTCACATTCAATTATGGAATCTACTAGTCTATAAAAATGCAGTAACTATTTTCAGGTGCTGTTCAGAGCTGTAAATACATGCTCAGATCTGTTTAAAACCACAGAATAGTTGGAGTGGGGGCAGAAAGCAAGCTCAACAAAAGACATTTGCTTGTATATGATACTTCTGTACTTTTCCCTAACCATTATCACAAACTGGCAGTCATATTCTACAATAATCACAATTCTAGAAAAGCAGTTGGGTTGCTCATACTTTCTCAGTTTCCATTAGGTTCTCTCAGGTTCAATTAGTCTCCATTACTTCCTCTAAGTTGCAAACTACTCTGGGACAGGTGGGGTCAGGAGAAAAGAAACATGCCTGCATCTGCACCTTTCCTCAGTCCTGGCAGACCGCTTAATGTTCAGTAGATCAGCCTTGATGTTGAGCTCTGCTATCACCTACAGATCTTTCTTCCCAAGCTAAAAGAAAGGCACAGGCTGGGCACATCAGGAGTTCATGGTGTGGACTGCAGGCTGGAATAAAATACCTTTCCACACAGCTCCCAACTAGATGTTCTCTGATATGTTTGACATGTCCTCAATTTCGCTCTCATCTCTTTCCCCACCCGACAGACACTCCATGGGCACAGTGGTACCAGCCTCTGACACAGATCTCTGACCTGCTCAGAGAAATCGTTGAGGAGCAGCAGACTTATGGGTAAGTGAACTGCCAGTCGTTAGG
Organism: Suncus etruscus; assembly: GCF_024139225.1. Taxonomy (NCBI): domain Eukaryota; kingdom Metazoa; phylum Chordata; class Mammalia; order Eulipotyphla; family Soricidae; genus Suncus; species Suncus etruscus. The sequence continues at coordinate 48,757,948 of NC_064851.1, forward strand.
CTGCTGTTTCACATGCACTATCTTGTGTTCATTCTGAGTGTGCAGCAAGGACCCATCCCAGTAGCTTAGTGTTCCAGGTATGGAGATGCCCTGCTGAGGGGAAAGCAGAGAAAATCCCTGCAGACCCATCTGATTATCTCTGAGGGAAGAGCCAGGGCCTGGAGGTACTTGGGTAGGTCCAGCCTAATGTGAGATTCTGATCTGAACTCCATGGGCAGGATGCTGGAGAGACCAAGAAGGGATGTGGAGCCCACTTTGAAGCCCATGGAAGGGCAGTGCTCTGAAGTCTCCTCCTGAGCCTCTCTAGGGAAGGTGCTTACAAATCCTCCTGTACATGATGACTCGAAGGGGCTTGGCCACACCCACCATTGCTCAGGACTTCTTCCTGATGATGCTTAGGAGACCATATGTGGTGCTGGGTATTGACTAAGTTTGCTGCATGCAGTCCATGGTATTTCTCTCCAGTCTTCTTATATTTATTTTTTTAAAGGGTTGACTTCAAAACCCCTGGGTTTTGAAGATCACACCCAGCAGTGCTCAGGGCTTACTTCTGGCTTTGCACTTAGGAATCACTCCTTTTAAAAAAAATGTTATGGGGATGAAGCGGTGGCATAAGCTGTAGGGTGTTTGCCTTGCATGCAGCTAACCTAGGACAGACTGTGGTTTGATCCTCCAGCATCCCATATGGTCCCCCAAACCAGGAGCAATTTCTGAGCCAGGCATAACCCCTGAGCATCACCAGTTGTGACCCAAAAAAAATGTTATGGTCTGGAGCGATAGCACAGTGAGTAGAGTGTTTGCTTTGCATGCGTCCAACCTAGGTTCAATCCTCAGGATCCATATTTTCCCCCTGAGCCTGCCAGGAATAATTTCTTTTTTTTTTTTTTTTTTTTTTTTTTTTTGGTTTTTGGGCCACACCCGGTAACGCTCAGGGGTTACTCCTGGCTATGCGCTCAGAAGTCGCTCCTGGCTTGGGGGACCATATGGGACGCCGGGGGATCGAACCGCGGTCCGTCCAAGGCTAGCGCAGGCAAGGCAGGCACCTTACCTCTTTGCGCCACCGCCCGGCCCCTGCCAGGAATAATTTCTAAGTGCAGATCCAGGAGTAATACCCCTGAGTGCCACCGGGTATGGCCCAAAAACCAAAAATAATTTTTTTAATTAAATCACTGTGAAATACACAGCTACAAAGTTGTTCATGATTGAGTTTCAAGCATAGTGTTTAGCACTCATTCTTCCATCAGTACATATTTCCCACCACCAATGTCCCCAATCCTCCCTCCCCATCTTTCCTATCCTGTGTCTAGGATAGACATTCTCTGTCTCTCTCTCTCCCTCTCTCTCCCTCTCTCTCTCCTCCCACCACCAGTGCCCCCATTTCCCCCTCCCCATCTTTCCTGTCCTGCTTCTAGGATAGGCATTGTCTCCCCCCACCCCCAAAACCTGGGTTGGCACTCCCTACTATATCACTCTATCTTCCCATTCTCTTTTTGAGATGTTAAATTCTTCGTAAGTGCTCTCTCTATCCAAATACTACTGTTACTTTTCTAAAAGCATTTACATTAGATTTTTGATTTTGATACTTTGTGCAATAACAACATCCTACAGCTTCCTCCTTATGCCCTTGCTTTTGACTTGTAACTCATTGTCCTTCTGTAGTAATCTACTAACATGGTCCTTGTAGTTCCTTTAGCACTTTCCTTCCTGACCCCTTCTAACCTCGATATTGAGTATGCAGACTTGGTTCCTTACATTCATGATTGTTCTGGTATGGCTACAGTTACTCCTTCTGCTAAGATTCCTTCCAACACAAGACAAAGCAGGCTAGCATTAGAGAATCAGCTGCATGGATGGCTAGCAGCGCCTTCTCAGGCACCTGTTAGTGTCCCCAAAGGAAAGGCTTTGTCCACCTCAATCTGCTTAAACTTTGGTCCACCTTCAGAAAGCAGGGCCCTTAGTCGGCCATGAGGCTGCCTCTAAGGGTCTAGGCCCTCAATGGCTAACCTGTGGCACGCGTGCCAGCGGTGGTACGCGAAGGCCTTGCAGCTGGCACGCAGGAAGGGGTCTGCAATTAAGATATGCGGAGCAGCGGAAGGCAAGTGTGCCATTGTCTGCTTTGCAGCTCACCTGGCAACAGGGCTGGACTGGCCATTGGAAGGACCGGGCATTGTGCGGCAGTTTGAGCACTTGGGCTCAAAAAGGTTAGCCATCATCTAGACTCTAGGCTCATCTCTGCCAGGCTTCCAGGGGAGTCCCACTATTGCCCAGAGTGGGTACAAGGGCCTCACTGCCCAACTGATTAAGATCTGATAAGCCCCTCTTTGCTTTGGAGACACCTTCACCTACTTCCCACTGATGCCCTTGTAGAGCTCATGTCAACTTTCCTGTGGGGGAAAGTGAGCTAAAACTGATAATTTTTCCTTTTCTCTGGATCACCCACAAGCTAGATTCCAGAAGAGAATACAGCTATTGTTGGGGAAGACAGTGCTTAGGTCCTGCAGATCCATAGGTGAAGCAGAGAAAAGCCCAGCAATCTCTGATGCCAGCTCCCCAGTCCCCAAAGACTGTTTAGCTTCATCTCAGCTCAGCCTTGCTCTCTCCTATTGGGGCTGTGCCCACATGGTGCTTTCTGAAGCCCTGCATCTATAAGGAGTCCCTGGCTGGACTTAAGTGATTGAAGCCACAGGGCATGAGGGCTTTGAGATGAGATGAGCGGAGTTGAGCTATTTCCTGAGTAATCTGCTTGTCCCCGTCCATTGTGCTTCAGGGGGACGAGCAGCTGAAGAGGCCCCTTCACAAACACTCAGCTACTACAGATGCTCAGGAGCATGGAAATTGCTTTGCCTGACTGCATGTGTCTGGCTGTTGCAGGTCGCACCACGTGTTTTTTGACAGCTGGTTTTTGTTTGTCCACTTCGGAGAATGGGCTGAGCTTGCAGCTGAGCAGCTGGTGCTATCAGAAGCTAAACCCCTGGAAGCCCTGCTGTGGCTCTTGATCTTCAGATACAACCCAGAGGACAGGAGCCAACAGCAAGCACAGAACATGGTGGGTGTTCAGGGCATCTCTGGGGGCACTGAAAGCTTCTGGGAGGGCCCCGGTGAGTGGAGCAGGTTTTCTTCCTCTGCCTCCCTCCCCGGCGGTCTTCCATGCTGATGAGATGGTATGCAGGGGTACAACCCGTGTGCCATGCCTATGCTCCTGTATGGTACTAGTATGGTAGTATGGTACTACCTGTCCTGTCCTGCACTGCGCAGGCACTACTGCCTGTTTTCTGGAGCTCGAAGGAGAGGACTGCAGCCAGGGACCACCAAGGGCTAGACTGCTCTGCAAGCCCTCGCCACTACAGGCCTGGGACTCCGAGGCTTATGCAGCCCCACCTTCTGAAGGGCAGCAGCCCAGCTGGTTTGTTTGGGTGTAGTTCCCAAATGTAGTGTTCCTTATTGGCGCAGTGCCTTGCTAAGGGGATTCACAGTGTTGACTAGGGTGCTTCTGAATTAGGATGTGCTTACTTCCACCTTCACAAAGCACTAAGTATACTTGCAGCAGAGACCACAATACCACTGTCACTCGAGGCACTGCAGCAGAGACCTTGGTCATGGAGAATATCATAGTTGTGCAAGTCAGTGCTCAGTACTGAATACAGGGAAGCTCCCTGTGGCAGAGATTGTGGTCCTGGGGAACACTACAATCGCATGAAACAGTGCTCAGTACTGAGTACAGGGCAACTTCATGCAACAGACTGCAGCCCAGGAAAAACTGCAGTCTTACAAAGCAGTACTCAGTACTGGGTACAGGGCGGCTCCCCAATATAGACACCATCGTCTCACAGTAGCAGGAGACAGTGCCTGGACTGCACACACTCATTTGCTGACTTTTACCATCTCTCTTGGTAGTGCTACTTTTATGCATCAAAGGGAGTAGCCATCTTGATTTTGCAAACAGAGCAGAGACCAATGTAGACATGTCTAGATACTTGCTTTGTTTAAAGTCTCAGGGCACAGCGAGGCTCCCTGGGTGGGCTGAGCAGGTGCTTTGTAAGTGGAAAGTTTGGGTTGTGGCCCCAAAGCAAACAAAATCAAATCTTGCTCAGTAGGGAAAAGAAAAGTTTCAAATTTTAAAAAGTTGGAAATCATTCATATTTTTGGACCAAAAACTAAAACAGTCAAGAAATTATCTTGAGGGCTGTTGTCATACACCTGTAAAGTTACTTTTTTTTCCCATTCAGCTTTTCTGAGTTAATTAGCACAAGTACCATTAATCCCTCAGGTAATTTATGTTAAACTCTGGCTAATAAAAGTGGTAACAGAGTGAAGACGCTTTGGTTGACTTAGTAAGATCCAAGAAGCTGCTTGACAACCGCTGGCTGAAATACACCTTTTCCCATGACTCTGTTATGATTTCTTTTTTTTTTTTTTTTTATTAATTATTTTTTTTATTATTTTAATTATGACAACAAAGATGCAAAGAAAGAGGACAGGGTAAAGTTACAGTGGAAGCCCAATCACCCATAAACAGGATTCTCAGTAGTTCCATCGATGATATCCCAGCCTTGAACTTTCAGCCAAAGAACATTCAGAAAAACAAAACTGAACCCATGTACAATACAATTACTTTGTCCCTCAAATCCCCAGTTGTAGTACATATTGTTTCTTAGCAGCACACCATATAATCTAAAGATATTAGACTTATGTAACTCTTTAAACATTGAGGGCAAAGTACATTTATCTAGTTCCATGCACATGCTTACTAGTTTAAGTTAACCTCAAAAGTTTTAATGGGTTGTTTTTCTTAAGGATTGGAGTCAAGAGAACATAGTAAAAAACGATATTAAAGTGGCATTTGTTTGCATAGGCCCACCAAAACATAAGGGACATGGAAAGACAAATTATGGTCTAAATACATGGAGACCCTACCCCTGAAGTTTCCTGGCACAGGACTGACTCTAGGCTCCAGGCAAACTAGTTTGTCCAATTCAAGTCATAGTCTGTAGTGGCAATACACCTCCATTCCTCACATAGTCTCTGTTGTTGGTATCATTCTTCTGTATTTCTTATGCAAAACTGTAAGCTGAAACCCCACAGAGGGACAGAGAGATTGTGCAAAAAATAAAAAAAATGGTGTATTATATCCAGCCTTGGCCACTGCAATCCAGTATAAAATAGGGTCCTCCAAAGTTTACCAGGAGTACCAGCATTTTCGCTTTATAAGACACACCTGACCATAAGATGGTTTTTATATACCACAGTTTTTATATGCTCTCCTCCCTGCACTCGGGCTTCAGTTCCAGGCAGCATTCACTCCATAAGACACACTTTTAGGGAGAAAAAATTGTGTCATATGGTACGAAAAATATGGTAATTCCTAAGCCTACACAAAAGACTAAACCATCAGATGTGACTCCAAAACAAAAAAAAATAAGTTGGTCCTCTGAATGGAAAGATAGTAAAAAGGGAATGCACTTACATGTTCTCATTTTTGGTTCCTCAAATCCACCAGGAGTAATTCCTGAGAGAAAAACAAAAGAAAAAAACTGATCTCCTTATTTCATTGTTATCTGATCCAAAACAAAGTCTTCCATTCCCTATCTTCTTTCTAGTTTAGGGCCACCCATGGAATATGCCAAACAGTGCTGGGGGACCATATGTGGTGTCATTAATCAAACTTGAGTCACATGATAGGCAAGTGTCTTAACCTTTGTACTATCTCCCTGGCTACTAAATACTACTTTAATTAAGAAACCTCTAAATCATATTTCTGTCATCCTTTTTTGAATCATTTTGGTAAGTGACCTCCCCCAAGTACTGTTCAGAGGGCCTGGGGGCCACTCCCAGAGTTAGTGATCTATTGGATCCCCTCTTGTGGGCTTGATAAAAAGGGCCAGCAATGTGCAGGAGGCCACACAGTGCCCAGAGTCAGCCTTGGGGTCTTCACAGGCAGGGCATATTCCCAATCCTACAAACCACCCCCACATCCTTCTTTTAATAATTATAATACATTTTCTCATATTCAGAATGTCTAGTCCTCATATATTATTCTTAAGGAAATTACCATTTCAACTCCGCCTGGGCTTCCCAGTGACCATTTAGTCCTCATATATTCTTTATCTACATCAACTTATATTCTATATAAGCCAACTGGGTAGATCACTAGGTTAATTCTATGTTAGTCATAGAAACTGAGTTTGGAAATTTCTTGTTTTATTTTTAGAAACCACATCCTCTAGTGTTCAGGCCTTAACTCTAGCTCTGTGTTCACAGATCATTCCCGGAGATGCTCAGGGACTGTCTATGGGGCTGGGGATCAAACCCAGGTCGGCCACATGCCAGACAAGCACCCTACATGCTGCACTGCCCTGAAATTGAGTTTGAGACATAGAGCAATGAGTTATCCTGTAAGATTTCATTTCTGTGACATCTGCATTGGTATATGTTTCTACTAGCTGGGCCTTTTGTTTTGTTTTAATAAAGCCTATGCCGGGTCAGAGAGATTGCTCAAAGGGCTAAAGTCCAGGCATTGCATGCATTACTGGATGTGTCCCCATCCCCTCAATAAATTAAAACCTAAGCTTGGGGCTGGAGAGATAGCATGGAGGTATGGTGTTTGCCTTGCATGCAGGACAGTGGTTCGAATCCTGGCATCCCATATGGTCCCCCAAGCCTGCTAGGAATGATTCTGAGTGTAGAGCCAGGAGTAACTTGTTGCTGGGTGTGACCCAAAAATCAAAAACCAAAAAAAAAAAAAAAAGACCTATGCTTATTTTTTCCTTGGCAGGTACTAGGACAGTATGGGTCAAAATGGAATCAGTCTCATTGTCTAGTGGAGCCCTCCACCTGCTGACCATAGTGTCCATGTGTGTCCTCCAGAGCCCACTCCTTCCCTGTTGCCCTGCTGAGGGGGGGGGGCAAGTATATATGGTTGTTTTAGGTATTTGGGTCATACCCAGTGATACTCAGGGCTTACTCTTGGCTTTGCACCCTGGAGTCTGTCCTGGTGATCTACAGGGACCATATGGGATGCCAGCGATTGAATTAGCACCCTCCCTGCTCTACTGTCACTCCAGCCAGGCTGAGCCTGGTTTATCTCTGAACTGGCAGTGTACCCCTCTTGTTTCTCGCATCCATGGGCTTTAAATAAGTGAGTTTATTTTTTCTTTCCTTTGATTTAAAATTTATTTTACTGAAACAATTATGATCTACAGAGTCCTTCATAGTTGAATTTCAGATATTCAAAAAGTCAGGGCCCTTCCCACCACCAGTATAACAGGCCTATAAGTTTAGATTGTTAAAATTTAGATCCCTTGATTCTATTATCGTTGACCTTGGCTTGGATATATTTATGTCCTTTTTTATCTCCACCAATGCACCTGAGACCACTTGACCCCAGCCCCCATCCTTTCTTTTTTAAAATTTTATCTCTTCTTAATTTTATAGAAAAATGCAGGAATAAAAAGTAAAACACAGTAATTCATGTCCCAAGGTTCTATGAAAAAGATGGTAGCCCCGATTCAAAAGATAAGAGATAAAAAAAGTTTTCAGGAACATGAGAAGCACTGAGAACTACCTGAGAAAGGGTGATCGGATTGAGACTTGACTGAACGGAATTGTGCCTGCCTTTGTCTTAACATAGGATGTGATCGAAGCAGTGACCGCTTCACCTTGGTAGTTCCTCTGGCTGAGCTGTGCCTCTGCCTGTTGTCTCAGGCTGGGACAGTCACTCTGGGACATGCAATGTTTGTCTGAAGGCTGTCCAACTTCTTTCTGAGCCACATTTCCCACCTGGTTCATATTCCGTGAAAAGTCCGTTAGATGCTCTGTAAAATTAGTCTAGAATTCATTGTCCCCTACCTTTACCTCTGTTGTTTCTGTTCCAGTGATGAGGGTCATGGTGATTGATGAGGAGTGAGGGGTTATATTCTATTAGTTGTGAAGTCTGCACAGTTGTGAGGCTCTATTGCCAGGAGATGGTTAGTTCACAGTGGACCTGTGTAACAGTGCCAGTCAGGGATGAAAATAGAAGGAAGAACAGATCTCACAGAGTGTGAAAGGTGGAACAGGAGCTCTGCTGGAGCACTGTCTCCATGGAAGGGCCATTTGTTCCAGTTTTTCAGTCAGGGCAGGCATGCAGTACTACTTTACTTTAATATTTGTCATAGACTTAACTGAGACCATGCCTTAACCTCCAGGAACAAAAAAGCCAGCATATAAAATTGGACATGTGTACTTCAGAACAAGCAAGTATTCTTCTGTTCTTGGTTTTTTGGTTTTATTTTTTGCTTGTTAGTTGTTGCCACACCAACTGTGCTCTGTGAAGTTACTCCTCACTCTGTGCTCAGGAATTACTCCTAGTCATACTTGGGGGACCTTGGGTGCTGACTGACCCCATGTAGAAGTCAAATGTTCTACCTGCAGTACTCTGTCCCCTCAAGTATTCTTTCAGAAATGATGGAACTAGCAATTCATGAGTTCCATGTGACATTTTTTAATCTATATCTCTTAATTTTTGCTTTGCTTTCCATGTCAAATCTTGCTAGGCCATTCTTAGAGTGAACAGAAGTTTTAGCATGAAATACTATTTTTCAAGACTGGAGAGATAGTACATTGCCTTGCACATGGCTGACCCAGGTTCAATCTCCAGCATCTCATAAGCACTTCCAGGAGTGATCTCTGAATACAAAGGCAGAGGTAAATCCTGCGCATACCTGGATGTGACCCAAAACCAAACAAAAACAAAACAAAGATTTTTCATGCAAAAAAAACCCCACAGATGGGGCCAGAGCAGTGGCGCAAGCGGTAAGGTATCTGCCTTGCTGGCACTAGCCTAGGATGGACCACGGTTTGATCCCCCAAGCCAGGAGCGATTTCTGAGCACATAGCCAGGAGTAACCCCTGAGCTTCACCAGGTTTGCCCCCACCCCCTCCCAAAAAAAAACCCTCACAGATCTATAACAAATATACCTCTACTTGAACTTAAAACATGTTTTGAACACACATCTCCGGTGTGTGTGTGTGTGTGTGTGTGAGAGAGAGAGAGAGAGAGAGAGAGAGAGAGAGAGAGAGAGAGAGAGAGAGAGAGAGAGAGAGAGAGAGAGAGAGGAAGGAAGAGAGGTCGATACTTGGTGCTTTAATTGATTTGTAGCTGAGATTGGGAGTGAGGCTTCAAGGAGCCTTTTGTTTATCCCACAATATGAAAGCCCGACTACTTTCTGCTGAGGACTTTTTTCCATTCATGGGAAAAAAAAAAAAAGCCAGTTCTTGGCCTGGTGCCCTAGCCGCTTAGCAGGATGAAAGAAAACTGAGAAGTTTCCATCAGGCATGCCTGGGGGTGGGGGCAGACACAGCCCCTCTATCTGCCACCTTAGCACCAGCCTTCTCCTTACCTGGAGTGACTCAGTACAGTGTCTGATGTCTCTACCATCTCTCACATGCTTAGATGGAGGTGGAGGAGCTGTGGCGCTGCCTACTGAAGCTTCGCGGAGCTGCCTCCCTCTCGGCCCAGGACTTGCAGTCAGCAGTGGGGAAGAGTAACAGGGCCGGGGAGCTCAGGCTCCCTGGCCGCCTCCTCTTGCTCTTTCTACTCTGGGATCCCAAGGGACGCACTGTTGCTCGTGACGTCATCGCTATGGTAAGTCTCTTCTGCTTCACCTCCTCCTCTGTTTACCTTACCCGCGAAGAGCCAGGTCATGTAGGCTGCAGTCCACAGTCAACTGCAGTAGGGCCAACCAAGCCAGAACCTTCAGTCATGATCTTCAAAGGAAGTGACTCTCAGGGTTGGCTGCTTCAGAGATACAGTGAGAGGGAGGGTCCTTGGGTTTAATTTTCACTGTTCACAATGAGCTCATACACATAATCACACACACACACACACACATGACATCCAGGCTTCACACAGAAAGCCTTCCCCCCACACTCACAGCACCCAGGCTTCGCACAGTAAAACCCGATCAACTGAGCTCGGAGGCTGGGAGCCCAAAGCCAGCATGTGCCCTCTCAGTGGCCAGCCACAGGAGGGTGATACACTGTGTATAGGGCCCCTCCACCAGGCCTACCACTGAGGTGGTTCAGCTTGCTCAGAATCGAATCCCCACCACCATCATCATGGCTGATTGGAGACATATATGGGTGAGATGTTAGAAATGTCTGTCAGTTGCCTTTCAGGCCAAGGCTGTTATCAACCCTGAAATGAGTTTATCATGGTTTATTTAAGTGATAGTTAAAACCGAAAGCCAGATCCACTTTTCTAGTGATCAAGGTCTACCTTACTAGGAATAATCATACTGATACTTTTACCATGATTGACTGGAATGAAAATGAGTCTCTTTACCTCTGAAGTCTTCTCCAAGACTAATTATGTAAATACTCAACAAATCCTCAAAGCTACAAAGTCATTAAATATAAGGAAAATCTGAGAAACTTCATAGCCAAAAGGCTCCTAAGGAGGTTTGATAATTAAATACAATATTTATTGGCTGGAGTGACAGCTTAACTGCCTGAGCTCAAGGTCTGCATCTGGAAGGTCCAAGTTCAATTCTGGGCTTCACATGGTCCCCCGATTTGCTAGAGGTGGCCCCCAAACAAGACAAAAACAAAATAATATGGTATTGAGGACAGAAAGATAATACAGCAGGTAGATACTTGCCTTGCATATGGCCAGCCCTATATTAATCCCCAATACCTTATAAGGTCCCCCCAGAAGTGATCCCTGAGCTAAAGTCAGGTGTGGCCAAACCCCAAAATAATAGTATAGTACAATATCTTATGTATTTTCTTTAAACAAAAAATAGCATCAGAGGAAATCTAAGGAGAGATCAGAAAAGGCCTGGTCTCTAGTTAATAAAATTATATACTCATACTGTTTTATTAATTATGACAAATATGTATCTATAAGTTATTAGTGATAGGGGAAAACAAAAGGTGGGGCTTAATAATAAGCTCCGTAGTATATTTTTTCAGTAAACAAGTCTAAAACTTCTAAGATCTAATTATTTCAAAAAGCAGCGGGTAATTTAGGAATAGTGAAAAGTGTTGGTAGTATCTTCGGTGACTGACCTCTACCACCAGCCCGAGCCTTAGACAGTCCTAGCTGGAGTCTTAGCCCTGTGCAACCTGTTTGTACCTCTTTTCACTGTCCCAAGTCATCTTTCTCCTTGCTGTTTCATTCCCTTGGAGCAAAGAAGCAGGCCCAGGGGTGCTAGGGCATTGGTGGTGGAAAGGTTGTACTGGTCAAAGGGGGAGGTGTACTTTTTTATAACTGAAACCCAGCTACAAACATGTTTGTAATCATGGTGCTTAAATAAACACATTAATTAAAAAATGAAAATTAGGGATGTGGGAGCTTGGGGGCCACAGCCGGCAGTACTCAGTGTTAACTGCAGGCTCTGTGCGCAGGGAGCACTAGTGGCAGGCTCGGGACTACTATGTTAAAGCAGAGCAACTTCTTTTCATCACCTCTCTGCTTCATTTTCCTCAAGAAACCCAGGGGCTCCTATCTGCCTGCCTGCTATACATGAAACCCCCAGCACATCTGCATTCTCATTAATGTCATAACTGAACTCTGCTACCTCTATCCCAATGTGTTATGGCTGTTTTCCTTAATACAGTGACCTCTGGGGCCGGGCGGTGGCGCTGGAGGTAAGGTGCCTGCCTTACCTGCGCTAGCCTTGGACGGACCGCGGTTCGATCCCCCGGCATCCCATATGGTCCCCCAAGCCAGGAGCGACTTCTGAGCACATAGCCAGGAGTAACCCCTGAGCGTCACCGGGTGTGACCCAAAAACCAAAAAAAAAAAAAAAAAAAAAAATACAGTGACCTCTTTGTAGCTGGGTTCTGCAATGTTGGCACCTTGGCACTTTGAGAGCTTCAAAAGCCACCTGTTAGCCAAGTCTTTGTTTGCAGTGCTGAGGTTGAACTCTGCCATTGAGCCATATCTGTCTTTGCAGATGCTCTGAAATACATCCTAACACCAAAACACACACATACATCCACAGATATGTGCACATACATGATCAGAGAACATGCGTGCATGCAGATAAACACACATTTGCTCTGTCCCAGTACTAGATATTCCACCAGTGTTCTCTTTCACCATTGTCTCATGGTCCCTTCTTCAAACACACACCATGTTATCTATGGTGGACTTTTAATAGTCCCACCTCTCTTACTACACATGTACACAGAAATATATATATATATATATACATTCAGACACATATAATACTAACATACACACATGTATGCATACGTGTGTGAAACAGACATATACATTTGCACATGTACTAAGATATACATGTTTATACACAAATCTAAACACTCAGATACACAAAATACATATGCATAAATACAAACACATATGGAAACATGCAGATGCACAGACTTGCACAAACATATTTACACATGCACAGGCACATGCTACATCTGAGTGATGTGCATAATGGGGCATGCACACACAAGTATACAAATATACAGATATGTACATACTCACAGATTACTAAGGTGGCCTTGTAGTTGTATTTATCAGCCCTGACTTGTTTCCTGAACCTCTGAGCTATTCAAACTAGATGTTTATGACAAACAGTTGAGTGGTAGCCCCAGATTGTCAATCTTAGAGTGAGAAGAAAAGAACTTTCACTTGCAGTGCTGATTTCTCTTATTAGCCATGCCAGCTATCTACTGAAGCCAAACCCTTTGCTCCACACAGAAAAGGATCCCAAGGCTTGCAGTCACCTTCCAGAAAATGTGGCTGTTTGGGGCCTTTTTGAATCTCAGGAGGCGCTTTGGAAAGTTAAGATGGGGACCTGACTCTGGAGAATGGACTTGCTCTGCTGATGACCTTGAAAATAGAACAAGATGTGAAGATTGTGGCTGCCTTTCAGGACAGGAGCTAGTAGACAGGTAGTGAATCTGTGGACAGCATCTTAATTCTCTCTCCTATCCTCACTGCAGATGGCTTCGACTGAGCGGATCACCCAGGACATAACTGGCTTTCTTGACCAGACCTTGTACAGATGGGATCGCCTTTGTGTGGAAGCCCCTGAGTCAAGAGCACTGGCCAGAGAACTCCTTACAGAGCTGCGTGGACAGACCTGGCCAGTGAGAATGCAGGTGCCATCTGAGAGCCAGGCTTGCCAAGGCCACAGGACTGATGCACGGATCAGTGGAATAAGACCCTGTGAATTGTGAGAGGCACCAGGAATGCCACACAGCTTAAGTTCTAGTTTGATTCCAGCACCACTTAAAAGGATATAAGGGCCAGAGAGCACAGTGGAGAGGACATTTGCCTTGCATGCCAGCCAACCCAGGTTCGATCTTCAGTGTCCCATATGGCCTATTCAGCACCAAGCACTGCCAGGAGTAACCCCTGAGCATGCTAGGTGTGGCCCCCAAACAAAAACACACAAAAAGAAAGGATATAAACTGTTGAGAATGACCCACAAATTTCTTGGCTTCCCAAATGTATTTTATCAAGTGTGAAGATGATGCTTTAGCCTAGACCCAGAGAAGTCCAAGCTGGATCAGCATCCCCTGAACAGGCCAGAAAGTAACAGATGTTTATCTCTACCCCTCATCAAGATGTGCATTTATAATTTGAACATTTATTCTTTGCACCAGAAAATTAGGAAGGGATTTATTTAGAAAATACCCTTAGCCCTTTCCCACATCCTTTTAAAAATGGGGTGGGGTGATTATTGGAATTTCTTTTAACCCTGAGAGATTTGTAGTAAGGGCCACATCTCACTCACTTAATAATTATTGACCCAGGAGCAGACCAGGGGTTGCACTGCTCAATTCTGTGTTGGGTGCTTGTTCCTACTGAGCTGTCCACAGTACTTCATAGGAGGCCACCAAGAGGCTGCCTGAAAACACCAAAAGAGCTGATACATCCACTGAATCTTAGTTTATGAGATTAGGGAATATTTTAGTAAAGAATTAGTAATCCCAAGGGTTTTGTTTAATCAGAATTGAAGATGCTTCTTTACTTGCAGGGTAATTGTATTGATTATATGTTGACTTGGTCTGTGTTCTGTTACGTACTTGAGTCCAAACTCTGTTTTATGTGAATTAGTAAGCTCTGACTCTCTCCCCTCATGGCTCCTGTTTGAGAGATTCATGTAGTGACACAGGAACAGGCAGAGTGAGCTTCGAAGAAAGTGGTGGCCTCAGGAAAATCCCTGAGTGGCTGGGGGGGGGGGTGCTCCCAAAACTTGTAGAGGGAAATTCTCTCATACTCCCTGTCTCCCCCATCCTATGATCTCTCCACTTTCACATGTTAAGCCCAATGCAGAGTGCTCACTTCATAAAATGACCTAAAAAGAGGTGCTTGACTTTTTCCAGGTTCCTACTTATGGAGACTCTATGCCCCAGCTTCCCTTCCTTTTCTTAAAGTTTCTGCTGCATTGGGCCATCTTGTCTCCCATCTTCTACTTTCTATTCACACTGCTTGAGGACAAGAACCTGCTGATCCAGCCTCAAGTTTGTCATTTTTACCATCATCCACCATGTAATCTGGCCACATTCACTCTCTTTCCTCCCTCCCTCCCGCCTTCCAGTGTGCTGCATCCATAGGCTGCCCATCTTCCTTCTACTCACCATCTTGTCTGATGGTAGTTGTGGGAGAAAACAGCACTAACTCATGAGCCCAAGAACCTTAGGAAAATCCGAAGCTCCTTTTTCAGCCCTGACTGGACTGCTTAGCCACTTTGCTTACTCTGGCCTCCCTACTCTCCCAGTCATCCAAGTCTCTGAAGTATTTCCCAAGCTGTTTTATGGGTTTTCTGAATGGTCTTCATTTTAAAAAAAATAATTGGGGAGATGTGGGAATTTGTCCCCCTAACAAAAATACTCAAGGATGAGAGAGGCCCCTAGGCAAGATAGTTTAGGGATTAGAATGCAAAGGGTTTGCAAAAATGTTCTCAGGAAAGAAGACAACAGGAATAAGAGAATGGAAAACAAGTATCTACTGTCTTCAAAAATGCGCCAGGCATTTTTAGAATACAAGAGTTTTGTATAGTAAAATGGGAAACTACAAAATAATTCCCAACCAGTATGACTTTTTTATGTAAAAATAATAAAAAGAGAAACTTATAAAAAAATCCCATTCACAATTGTGTCTCAGCAAAGTATATACGAATAAGCCTAACAGGAGGTGAAAGATCTATACCCAAAATAAATAAATAGAATAAAACAATACAAAGCCCCACTAAATAAGCAAGAGGACACAGGGAAATGGAAACAAATCTCCTGCTCATAGATCACCAGATAGCATACAGTCAATGCAGTCCTATATTAGCACACTCTTGCATTCCATGGAATGGAATAATACCATCCTCCCAATAACTAGTGAAAAAGAAGATGGGAGGCATTACCCTCCCCAACTTCAAGCTCTCATACAAAGTTATAGCAATTAAAGTAGCATGATGCTGAAATAAGGACACTTTTGGATCCATGGAATAGAATGGAATATTGCATGGAATTCCATGGAATAGAATTGAGAATCTTGACTCAGGTCCTCAAGACAGCTAATTTTTGATAAAGGAACAGAAAGTATGAAGTAGAGCAAGGAATGTCTTTTCAACAAGAGTGGCTGAGAAAATGGCATATGCAAAATAATTCAGATCCTTAGATCCCTTATTATACAATGCATAAAAGTCAAATAAATATGGGTATGAGACCTCAGTATCAGACTTGAATCCATAAGTTACACTGAGGCATCTTTAAGGAATCAATACCACTGGCCATGCAAACAGTAGTAAAGATAAACAAATAGGACTGCATTAAATTAAGAAGATTCTGAAGTTCAAAGGAAGCAATGACCAAAATTCAAAGACTCAGATAAAATATTTACACACTACTCATGTCATACACAGTTAGTATTATTACCAATAAAAATCTATCCCCATCAAAAAATGGGGAGAAAATATGAACACAAGTTTCCTCAAAGAAAACAAATAGCAAACCAAAAGGCATGTGGACTATGCGCTGTATTGGGGAAATGTAAAGTGGAGAAACAGTGAAGTATCATATCACATCAGAGAGACTGGCACACATCATAAAGGAAAAAATGGCCAATGTTGGCATGAATATAGGGAAATAGGATCCTCATTCAATGCTAGTGGAAACGTAGACTGCTTCAGCCTTTTTAGAAAACAATATGGACACTTCTCAGAAAACCAGGAACTGAACTTCCATATAACCCAGCAATTGCACTTCTTGGCATCTATACTATGGACCTCCAAACATTGCAGAACAGCGCAGAACAGAATACAGAAAACAAACCCAAAAACAACGCAGAAAAGAAATTTGCACTCCCATGTTCATTAGAGCACTATTCATGTTAACCAGACACTGTGGCCTCCCAGAGCTCAAGCCCAAGGCCTTCATACATGCAAGGAAAGTGGGCCATGTGGCAGGGCTTTCTCAGCTTTACCACCCTGTGCTTTGGTGCCAGAGGTGAGGGTTCTTTGCCCACCATACTTTCACACAAATTCCATGGGCTCAGTGTAACTCACTGTCATGAAGCCATCTGAACCCTGATGAAACAAGCCTGCCTGAGGGACTCAGCATTCAAGCATGCGTCTGATCTGATAGTGCCCCCATGCTGAATGCTGTTTTCAGGGGTGCCCCATGCTGTGACTATGTGCGTGTCTACATGTGTGCCAGCCCCACAGCTGTACAGCAGCAAAGGGGATGGGCACACAAACAATAAAGTTTTGTCTTTAATAAAAGGAACAATGATGTCACATGGACATTAGGTCTTGAAGCCTTCTAAAGCCCAGCTGTACAAGTTTATCCCACAGATCTCTCTGACCCTTCATAAGCAGAGTCGTAACAGGCATTATTTAGGCATCTTTTCCCCAGAGTTTCTTTTTCTCTCTTTGGAGGCCACACTCCTTGGTGCTCAGTGGCCATTCTGCGCTCGAGTGACCCCTGGTGGTGCTGGGGCCCCTCTGTGGGTACAGCTTCATAGGCACACTCCTTAGCTCCTCTCTCTGGCCAGGAATATTCTCCTACTTGGTGTTTTGAGTAGGAAACACATACACATGTATCCTTCTGTTTGGATAGTTTCACACTTTTGAGCTTTTCAATAGAGGATAATCTTATCTTTGTGGAAAATCTGAGCTTTGGTCTTTCTCACAATACAGTGAATCTTAAAATATCAGCCAGATTCTTGGTGAAAGGTGAAAGGCATTGGCCAAAGGGACATTTAAAGACCAACAGCACCATCAAGTTCAGGCTGATCTGGCTGCCTCTGAAATGGTGCTGTCTGCACCACCTTCTGCTGTGTCTGTGAGCCCCAGCAAAGGGACAGGCCACTGGCCTAGTCACTGGAGAACTGGGCAGAGGCTAACAGAGGCCCAGCTCCTCCTGATTTCGGAGGGAGCACTGACTGTGACCTCTACTGTCCTGATACCTAAACCACCATCCACATGACCTCGAGACTAGGGGTTTTGGGTGGCTTCCTCGGAAACCATGTTTCTAGGAGAGATTGGGGAAGGGGTGACACATTTATAGCTGCACTGAGAGTACAAGGTGACTGACTATGAGGTACCTGTATGTCTCAGGCCACAGAGGGAACCCTGGTCCCCACATCACCTCCAGACACTACCTGATCACAGAAAGGCACCTCTCCACAGCCTCAACTGATCTGCTGGTTCCTTCCAGACATTCTGGATGGAAACTGCTGTGGACAATGAATTGCATTACAGAATGACCAATTGCATTACCAGTTCCATGCAAGGGCCCCCCAGAAAGTCTCATTCTCAGATCTTGCAGTGAGTGCCAGGGACCCCAGGGTTGCAGACAACATACCGTATCATCCTGTGTGAAGAACACTCTGCCTCATCCCAGGTGAACAACATACTACTTTCATCCTGTGTGAATATAAAATACCGCCTTATCCAGCATGAAATCAAGCACCTTCAAAGGACTTTCAAAGCCCATCAGTCTGTACCCTATTTTGTGGCTCCCTTTTATTTTGGAGGTGGTCTAAGAGCACACCTGGGGTGCTCAAGGCTTACTCCTGGCCTGTTCAGAGATCGCTCCTGATGGGGCTCAAGGGACCATATATGGAATCCAGGTTGACTGTGCATGGCAAGTACCTTCCCTGCAGTACAATTCTGGCCCCTCTTTGTGACTATTAAACCCCCTCACTGCTTTCAGGAAGACTTTAACCTTAGGACTTTGGATAGGCTGCCCTGAACCCCACAGTTGAGGGCTCATGGCCAACATGGCACCTATACACTCCAACCCAAATCCTGAGCTCCCTCCATTATTTTTTTTTTTTTTGGTTTTGGGGCCACACCCAGTGATGCTCAGGGGTTACTCCTGACTCTGCACTGAGAAATTGCTCCTGGCTTGGGGGACCATATGGGAGACTGGGGGAAACCACGCTCCATGCTGGGTCAGCTGTGTGCAAAGCAAATGCCATCACTCCGGCCCCTCCCTCCATTATTTTTGATAAAACCCCAAGCCTTCTAGACACCATGTGCATTACTGATTATTTTTCAATGATTAGATCTCCCAGTGCTAGGAATCCTTCCAGGCCTACAACATTCCCCACTAAATGTGGAATTAATCTGTATTGGGGCCAGGAGACAGCTCAAGATGAGTCGCAGACCATGCAGACCTGAAGCTTGATTCCTAGCGCCTGATGTCTCATCCTTGCACTCAGGCCAACGTGACCTTGGTAGCTACCAGCCTGCTGGGCCCACCAGCTGAGCTGCCCCACCAGGTGGCAGAGTTTTGCTGAAGTGCCTCTGGGCTCTTGCGGTCTCCCCTCCAAAAATGCCTGCAGAGATTTAGTGACAACTAAGACAAGATATTTGGAGGTGGCTTGGGGTAGGGGCAGAATGGGGGTTAAGGTCACGCCCAGCTGTAGTCAGGACTCAATCCTGGCTCTGCACTCAAGGGTCACTCCTAGAAGGATCAGGGAACATGATTGTTGGGGCTTGGTCAGACAAACACCCTGCTAAACTAGCTATACTATCCTTTGACCCCAAAAGACATTGGGGGGTGGGGACATACCTGGTGGCACTCTTGTGTTACTCCTGGCAGGCTCAGGAGACCATATGGGATGCTGGCATCAAACCTAGGTAAGTTTTATACAAGGCAAACGTCCTACCCACTGTGCTATCACTCCGGCCCTGATAAAAGACAGTTTGATGAAAGGGAAATGAAACTGAGAAATAAGCTGGATCTAACTTGACGAATATAAAGATACTGAAAAACATCATCTCTTCATTGTCAGTATTGGAGGCTGGTTCCAGCCCAGTTCTGCTTAGGCTGGAACCTGCCAGTTTATGAGGCTTGTGATATGGCTTTCACATAAAACATTCACATAAACCGTTCTGAGCCATCATCCATGGCTCTGCCTTGACCATAACCAAATGGTCCCCGGCCAGGGACCAGCTCAAAGCCCTGCCATGGCTTCAGAAAAGACCTCTACCCTGAGATGGGAGGTGGGGGGAGAGAAGCAGCCATATCCATATCCATGCCGGGCCACAAAGGGGCCTTTCTGGGCGTAACACAGACCCAGAGATCAGGACAAAGGAGTAAAACTGACCACACAGAAATAAAACACAACCCACATATGAATACAAATAAACTGTAGAAATGTTTGCAATGGAACTAAGAACTCATTTTCTCCTATCTAAGGATCCTACACAAATCCCTTGGAGAAAGTCACTTACTCAGGAGACAGTGGCAGAGACATAGATTACATACAAACACCACAAGCAAACACAGAGGACTCTGAAAAGATGTTCCAGATCATTTTTTATTTATTTTTTAATTTGGGTTACATACAGAGGTAGCAGAGCCAGAAAGACACTTGAATACAATGATCTTCCCATAGTAGGTTGGAACAAATGTGAGTAGGGCAGTGGCAGCCATGCGAGGGACAAGGCCCAGTGACCCTTTACACAAGTCTGCATGGGGGATGACAAATGTTTTGCATAGAAGGGGCTACAGGGCAGCTCACTGACTGTCCAAGCCCTTTTGGTCCCCTGAGTATTGCTGGGCATGGCCCTGAGAGCAAATGAGCAAGTAAAACAGAAAGGCCTGGAGTCTCACACATGTAAACATACTCAGTATGTCTGTCACTCTTTGCCAAGGAAACCATTTTGTTTACACCTTGGCTACAACCTACCTCAGACCTTGGATGCTGGAACACTTGGCTCTTCCACATACTTCCAGCTAAGTTTCTCATCTGGAAAAAATCTCAGAGCACCCAACAGTGTATTTAGGGTTCTGAATGGGGGCATTCTGAAGGCCTGAGGCCTACCAGTGATGTTTGGCCAAGCCACTGGCAGTTCGGGGTGCATGTCCGAGGCTGTGACATATGTAGGCCCTACATGGCTGCAGCTTCCTTGGGCCAGTCTGGTGGGGCTCAGGGACTACAAGGTGTAGGTCTTCTAGCATTCAGCCCTGTGAGTTTCATCTTGGTCGGTGGTGTTTCTTCAGCGGCCCCTTTACTGGGCCCATAAGTCTTGGAGTGGGAACCAGATTCCTACCAAGGCAACCGCTCAAGGGAGGCTACACTACAGAAGGCGTCTCACTTAACAGAGCCCAGCTTGGAGCAGATACTTTATCTTATTGCTGTGTTTGGAGCCACATCTAGTGGTACTCAAGAATTAAATTGCCCATGGTACTCTCTACACACCTGCCCTGCCCTGTGAGAGCAAACAGGTGCCTTCACCCCTTGTCCCCACATAATGTCAGCATACTCCTGGGCAGGCCTGTTGCTCCTCCTAGCTCTGTGGCCTCAGCAGAACTACCACATCAACCCCTCCCACAGCCTTTGGCACACTCTAGCCACTTGCCAACCCCCACATAGGCTCCTGCAAATACCTGGTCAAGCCTGGCTTGCGTCTGGAGTAACCCTGGGCTGACCTGCCACCCACACACAATCTTGCCAACTACTGTTTTCTACCCAGGCATTTCTTTTTATTTATTTATTTATTTTATTTATTATTATTTTTTGGTTTTTGTTATTTTTTGGGCCATATCTGATGTGCTCAGGGTTACTTCTGGCTCTGCACTCAGAAATCATTCCTGATGGTGGTAGGGAAACCCTATGGGACACTGGGGATTGAACCTGACTCAGCCATGTGCAAGGCAAACACTCTCCCTACTGTGCTATCACTTCAGCCCCTGCCCAGGCATTTCTGTGGAAAACAAGACCCAAGCAAGCTTGTGAGCAGGAAAGCCTTTCTGGGGAGTGTAAGTGGAGGGAGTCTCCATGCTCTTGCGTGTAGGCACCTGTGTAGACAATGGGGGTGAGGGATTGCAGAGAAGCACTTTACTCTATGGTTCCCTTTTAAGTCACAGGCACCCCAGCACATCCTCACATTCAGCACAAGCGCAGCTGAGAAGTAGCTTCCAGGAATCTTCTAGAAGCAATCACTGTGAAGAAACTTGGAAGACCAAGGCTGTGAAGGAGGCAGAGCTCAGATGGCCAACCTGAGTTCCAACCACTGCCACCAACCATTGCCACCAGTGCAGGCATCTCCAGTGCACCAGCCCAGCAGCAGGGATTGGCAGTGTGAGGCCTACGCTAGAGGGAACAGCACTCTGGCCTGGAGGAAGGGTGGGACAGAGACCCGAATGTCAGTCATCCAGGAACCCACATAGCTGAGAACCAGGAAGGCAAGTGGGTAAAACCATAGTCATTTTTGTTCAGTGAACTATGCATAGTATACTGAATGAAACCTACTTAGAAAGCTGTCAGAAAAGAGAAAGAGTGAAAATGTGTATTTAAGAGAATATGGCTTCTCCAGAGTGAAAAACACAAGCAAGGAAAGAGACAGAGACAGTTGAGAGGTAGGTTGAAAGGAAAGCATGGGCTTGATGAGCCCATGAAAACCTTCCTTGTAATGATCATGGATTAAGCAGAAAAGAATGCAAATACCAAGTCCTTTGCATTTTACTACTGATACATCTTAGCTCTTCATCTTGTGTTTTCACCAGAAACAGAAACACTAAAAAAGTCTAATGGAAAAATAAAAAAAGGTTTAGCAGCTTCTTTGTGAAATGAGCCTGAAGAGGATACCAATAGTGTCCTGCACCTCCACCGAAAGTGCAGCATCCACATGTCACTATGCATCGAGAACCACATACATGGGTTTCCCCACTTGTCTCAGATTAGTTTCATCTGTGCCTTAACCCTTAACCTCATGGAAGAGAATTCATCTTTGGGATGACCCATCTGGGGTGGGGGCAGCAGCTAGCTTAGGCTTCAGGCGTGTACTGATGCTGCCAAGAGATGTCCATAAACTTGGTCTCTACTGATGGCGTCCTTGCTGCAGTCCCCGGCAGACTCAAAGGATGCTGCTGGTATCTTTCTGCAAAGGAAAACAGCACCGGCACTTACTGTTCCATCACAGTGTAACGATCACTACTCAGAAGCAGCTCTGTGCACCTCTGTTCAGCACAAAGTGAGACTGGCCACAGCCCACTGAGGCCCAGCCCTGGAGCTCATGGCTCCTGGAGCAGGCCCATGCCAGCCCCGCCGCACCGGGGCCTGCCTGTCATAGCACAGGCCACAAGCCGCCATCCACGCAGTCGGGCCGTGGCTCTCCCACATGCACATGACATACAGATGCAGCTTCCTGGCTCTTGGGTGGATCCCGGCTCCGGGCACTCACAAGCAGGAAGGTGTTTTGCTCTCGGGCTCGACTCCTGTTCCTGCTGAACTGAGCCAGTGTGTGAAACGAGAACTGATATCAGCTCAGTAGGCACCGGAGGGCGGGTCCAATGCGGCCAGGACGAGGCCTCGCAGCAAGCTCCAGGCGCCCGGCAGACCTAGACTGCAAATACAAAAGAGAAGCACCTGCCCAGGCAGCAACCCCACTCCCGTCAGCCATGTGTGGGTCCACACCTGATCTCAGCAGCTCTCAGACATCTGGGCCCGTGCTTCCCTCCCAGCATGGAGGCTTCACACATTTCAGTATGGCCACGGCGGCCTCTGGCAGCAGCTTCCGCTTATTTAACCGGCCCCTTCTCACCTTCTCTTCAGGTGCAGAACTTAGCCACTGTGAACAAGGCGGAAACCAGTCACTGTTCACCAGTCAGCTAAGCTCTGCACCTCGTCAGAGAGGTCGTCGCCGGCATTGCTAGGAAGAGCCCCAGAGGAGTCTGTCTCTGAGTGCAACTACCAGCCGCCAAGGTCGTGGTTGCGTGGTAATCCCTGGCAATGTGATTTTCATCTTAAGTCACAAATCAGCATGCCAGGAACCCAAGCAGCCAGGGCAGCAGAGCGGAGCCAGCAAAGTGGCCTCACCACAGCCCACGGTGTCCTGGGCACGCGAATCGGGTGCGGTAACAGCAGCCGTGCCAAGGTTGAGCAGCTGTCTGAGGAGAGTCAAGGTGCACAGCTGGATCTGGCCTCCTGCCTAAGCCGCCCTCAGGATATGCAGGTTTCAGGGGGGCAACCTGAGTGGAGCAGTAGGTGCAGGTCCCTGCACTCAGCCGCTCATTCCTAGCACAGAATCAGGGCGTTCCCTGGCATCTCCCCATCAACTCCACACTCCATTTGTCTGGAGGAACAGCAGCACATAGGACAAACAACTCTTCCCCTCCTCCCTATGAGAGTTCCGGCATAGACCTGACACTCAGGCACGTTACAGGGAGGTGGAAGATACAGAACTCATGAAAAACAAGTGTTTAACAGTCAAATAAGAGGTCAACATATAAACATGCTTTTAGAGATGCTACATGTGAAAAATGTTGATGGAGGGAGTAGAGCACAACTGTATAACACAATTCCCAGCATCCTATATGGTCCACGAAGCACACGGTGTGGCACAGAGTGATTCCTGAGCACAGATCCCGGAGGAACCCTCCCTCTGACCATCACAAGGTGTAGCACAAAATCTGACACTAAGGCCAAAAAGGCTCAGTGGAGATCTGTACCCTATAAAAGACACAAAACCAGGCAGACTATGTAAAACCTTCAAGAAAAACAAAAATGGTAATGACATTCAAGGAAAAAAATACTCTTTTAATACAACCCCTCACAGTCTTACTCATAAATTTTATGAATGATTCGATGCTAAATTATCTTTAAAATGCAGAAATCCACTGTTTAAAACTAGGTGCTCAGGACAGAATGACGTATAGCTGGTTGAGCACTTCCCTTGCACATGGTTGACATGGGTTCTATCCTGGTACTATCCTGGTATTGAGCTTGAGCCTGGAGTGATTCCTGAGCTAAGAGCCAGGAACAATCCCATCAGGTGTGGTCCCAAAATAAAGCAAAACAAAAACCCCTCCAGGGGCCAGAGAGATGTGACAATGGTGGAAGCACTTGCTTGCATGTGGATGCAGCCACCTCAGTTCTGGTTCAAATCCCGGTACTGCATAGGGCTCCTGAGCACCAGA
Source organism: Suncus etruscus (assembly GCF_024139225.1). Lineage (NCBI taxonomy): Eukaryota > Metazoa > Chordata > Mammalia > Eulipotyphla > Soricidae > Suncus > Suncus etruscus. The sequence goes on from NC_064851.1 coordinate 48,782,320, forward strand.
TGTGGTAGCTCCTAGTCTGTCCCTCAAAAATTCTTAAAGACAAACTCAGAGGTCTGAGCCTGAGAAGTCTCAGCAGAAAAAGCACGGGGTGGGGGTGGGAAGGGAAAGTGCTGAGGATTTCCTCACTGCCCATCTGGCCCAACGGAGGGTCCATAGGAGGACACAAAAGATGGAATTGCAATGTCCCCATCCTGGGGCTCTCACACCTCCTCCTGTGACTCCCACAGTGACAGATTCATGGACTGCCTGTGAGCAGAGTGGTTGGATTCCCCAGCCCCTGCAGAGGAATCCATTTCAGGTAAGAGTCAGTGGTGGACAAAGGGGAGGGACAGTCACCTCTTCAGAACAACATCTCAGCTACTACACGGGCACAGCTGCTGTCCATCCACTCCCTGGTTAGCTGGAAACACGAGTGAGCCAGTTGCTGCTGCCGCGGGTCCTCACCCACCATCAGCTCTCCATAGAGGTAGATGCCCATGGCCTAGAGACAGAGGCAGGAATGAGGGATACATGGACACACACAAGTACACATCCGCCCACACACCCTGCATGCTGCATACTCCTGTGGGCAGCACGTGCACCAAGTGAGGGCAGGGAAAGTGCATTCTCCATCCTCCTCTCTGGCATGTCCCAGGAAATTCCAATTTCCCGATTCAATCCTTTGAGCCTGGGCACAGGCCAGGAGAGCCAGCGCTGAAGGATGGGTGCATGTCAGACAGAGTGAGCCCTGGGACTGCAGAAATGGTGACCAGGGGGACATAGACTAGCCACAGCTCCTGAACATGGTGGACAATGGCTTGAATCTCAGCTACCAGGTCACAGGCATTTGTCTGAGATCTTCCAACCCAGAGCCACGAGCACCCACATTCTCATCAAGGTCCAGAGATTCTATCCAGTGGAAGCACAATGATGGCAGTCGCAGATGGGAACATTTCCCAGGGAGTGGATGCCCATAGTCTGTGTTCACAGGAACCACAGCTTGCTCAAAGCTCACAGGGAAGCCCACATCCTGTTCCTACTCCAGACATTCCTCCCTCATTCTCAGACACTTCTTGCAAATGTGACATTTCTTCAGGACAAAGTCAGCCTTTGCTTTGTGAAACACGGAGCCCCACTGATGACTCCCCACACCGGCCCCTCACAAGCCTCTTTGTTTAGTTCCTGCACGCCCACCCTTCCCCTAATGGGTCGGGGCTCCATGGCTGGCTGAGGCCACGCACAGTGCACCACTGGGGTTACCGCAGGGACCAGCAACAAGATCACATACAGCCACAGACACATGGACGGAGGGAAGAGGGGACAGAGAGTCAGGATCTGAGAAAGACAGTGACAGTGAATCAGATGGAGAGCCAGGGACAGTGAGAGTAGGAACAGTGCATCATATGTGCTCAATAGGATGAGCAGGCAGCTCAGGAACCTACCTGGTCTTCCTGGAGGAAGTGTTTCACGTCCCCATAGGCCCGAGTGTACTTGTGCTTCACTACCAGCTCACACCAGCGGTGACGAACCTTGGGAAATCAGAGAAATCAGGAACAATCAGTCAGGCAGGCTTTCTGCCCTACGTGTCTGAGGAGCAGGAAAATTTGTGGTTAAGGAAAGCAATCAGAAGCATGAACATTATTGACATTTTAAAAAAATTCAATGGGGGGTGTAGAGGCTGGAGCCCATCAGGTACAGTGGAGAGCATGCCTGCCTTGCATACGGCCTATCAGAGTTTGATCCCTGGCATTCCATACAGCTCCACTTAGTCTGCCTGGGATAAGCCCTGAGCACTATCAGGCATGACCCAAAAACAAAAGTCAATTTCATTTTAGTTTAATTTCTTTTTACAAGGAAAAAAACCACTATTCATTGAGTGTTTCCTCTTTCATGAGGGGCTCAGTGGTGCAGATTGTTTTGAACATGAATTTTTACGCTATGATGTCCATGCACATGCCCAGTCTTTGGTCAGTTAGGCCCTTTCAAATCAGTTATTTATGATCCAGCTCATCTCGACTGTGACAGGGACCGACCCCTGCAGTCCCCATAGCCAAAGAAGCCACAGGCCTTCCAGGCACTGTGAAGAGGCCTCAACTGCCCCTACAGACCTGTGCTGACATGGGCACGTGTCCATGGAGACACTTCACATCTTGCTCTCAGAGCAAAGCCCTCTCACCTGTGCTGACCAACTGGCTGGCATTTCATTTTGTATTCCAGTCTTATTCAACATTAGCCAGACCATAGGCACTATTGTGTTTTATTTTTCTCCATTAAATTTTTTAATTAAATATTTTTTAGCATTTCTACTCCTGAGAATATACCTTAGGGGTCCAAAAACACAATGCAGAAAAGCCATCTACTCCTATGTCAGTATAGCACTATTCACAATAGCCAGAATCTGGAAATAGTCCAAGTGCCAGAGAACAGGTGAGTGGATAATAAAGAAACTGCTACATACATACAATAGCTATATGACAAGATGGAGTCTTGTCAACTTGATACTACATGGGCATATCTGAATACTGAGATCATGCTGAGTGAAATCAGAAAGAGGGAAAGGAATGAACACAGATCTCTCTCATATGTAGGGCACAAAGCAAGGGTCTCAAACTCGCAGCCCACAGGCCGTTTGTGGCCCTCCGTACAACATTTTGTGGCCCTGCCCTAGAAGAATCTTTTTTTGTTTTGTTTTGTTTTAGTTCTTTGGGTCACACCCTCCAAAGTTCAAGGCTTACTACTGACTTTGCACTCAAGGATCACCCCGACTTTGCCTCCTGTGGCCCCCAGGTAAATTGAGTTTGAGACCCCTGACATAAAGAAATCATAGGGGAATATCAAATGTCCGGTGGTAATAAAAACAAAGAACAGAATGATCTTCAGTAGGAAATTGCTGCTGGGGTGAGATACCAAGGCTATGTGGGTGGGAGTGCCTGTCACTGAGAAAGGCTTGGGTGTTGGGAGGAAAGGAAACTGGAGACATTAGTTGAGCAATTTAAACACTGCTGGAGGGATTGATGCTGGACCACTGTACAGCAGAAAATCATAAATCTGTAACTTTGTAAAAAGAAAAAAATTAAAAATTAAAAAATTTATTTTGAATTAGAGCCACAGCTGAGAGTGATCAGGACTTACTCCTGGCTCTGAGCTCAGTAATCACTCTCAGAGAAATTAGGGGACCACATCAGATGTCAAGGATTGAAACTGAATCAGCAAAGTGCAAGTCAAGTGTTAACCCCTGCATTATATCTCTGGCCCCCATTCTGTGCATTTTCAACCTCCTCCTCTCAGAGCTTTTACTACCAGTAAAATAGGAAACAGGAAGCCCTGAACCTAGGAACTCAGCTTAGGCAAGAAGTGTCGCTTCTGGGGGCTGGAACGATAGCATAGCAAGCAGAGCATTTGCCTTGTAAATAGCCTAACTGGGGTTCAACCCTCAGCATCCCATATGGTCCCTCGAGCCTGCCAGGAGTAATTTCTATTTTCTATGTGCAGACCCAGGAGTAACCACTGGATTAAGAGCCGCTGGATATGCCCTCCATCAAAAAAAAAAAAAAAAAAGTTAGCATCTGCATGTGGAGCCCTAGAAGGGGGGAGATTCTTACAGTGACTCACCTATAGCACCTGAAAAATGCAGTAACTTCAACGTTTAGGTGTACCTCTGAAAGTCACACACACACACACACACACACACACACACACACACACACACGCTTATGACAGACCTTTCCCCACATACACACACACACACACACAGAAAATGCCTCAGTGCAGTTGCAGAATAGCTGAGCTGAAGCTGATGCTGTGGCACCCACTTGTAGGCATCAGGGTCTGATCAGCAAACAGGTTTTGCCTCCTTGAGTGCTTCAGAGGCCTCAAACCCCCATTCTAGGGCCAACTGCCAGTCCAGATGTCTCTCAGAATCTTTTTCACCTTCCAAGGTGCTCTTTCCAACAGCTAACGAAAGCCCCCACCATGGCACTAAGGGGAGCGTCCCCAAAGTTACAAAGGAGAAGTGCACAAAGACCAGAGGCAGGAAACTTGTGTAAGAACTAAAGGGACAAAGAGAACTACTGCAGGGCACACCCCCTTCCCATTCTCCCTGACCATCCATAAGCCCAATGCTGCAGACACTGTGCACGGAGTGTCTCTGGGAACCTCAGCCTGGGTCTCTCCAAAGTCACATCTTACTCTTTAGTTCCATAGTAGTGTGACCATGTACTACAGCATGTCCCTGATCTTGCCAGCAACACATGCTCTACCACTGATGCAGGTGTGACCCCATCCCAGTACTGGAGACGACTCTGAGTCTCGTCATACAAACCCGACCCTGTCTCAGAGGGTCCAACACGTGGGTTAAAGATTGGGACACAGCCTCACACCACTGTCTAACATTTCTACTTCTGCTGTTAAGTTTATGATCACAGGATGGAAAGATGTTCTTACAGGTGCCTTGCATGTATGCAATTTCAGTTCAGTCCAGGACACCTCATGATCCCCTACGCATCACTAGGAATCCAAAGTCCCAGTGAGTATGGCCCCAACTCTCTTCCCTGTCCTTCAACTCCCCATCTCTGTGGTATCCCATGGTGAGCACGGAGGGCACAACTTCCACCTGGACCCCCATGGATGGAGATGCCCTCGTGGAACTGCAGTTGGAGTTAGTCCAGGAAGGCCCAGCCAGAGGCAGAAGCTGCACTGTCTGTCTTTGTCCCATTTCTCATCTCTGACTGATCAGGCTCAGATGGGGGGGGTCAACCACAGAGCCTGAAACTAGTAGCAGCTGAACCCTAAGAACCTCTTTCTTTGGAAGTGGGTCCAGCGCTCTCTTAGAGCTGGCCCAGAACTCACAAAACCATTCTGGTGTGAGCCTTCAGACTCTCATGGGCCACACTGGACATTCCGACTGAATCCAACAGTGACTACTATCATAGGGTAGAGAATGTGGTTAGTACTTTTCTCCCTGACCGCTGCAGAATTCATCAGCTTCAATCAGTCTCACAATTCTGAGGAAAAAACACACAGGGTTTTCTCTTCTGCTAACAGGCGCTACTCCAATGACTCACTGTCACGGATAGTCCATGCCATCCCAGAGGCCTGTGTGTGAGGGGCCGGAGAGATAGCACAGCAGTAGGGCATTTGCCTTGCACGTAGATGACTCAGGATAAACGGTGGATCAAATCGCGGCATCCCATACGGTCCCTGTACCTGCCAGAAAAAATTTCTCTGCACAAAACCAGGAGTAACCCCTAAGCACCGCTGGGTGTGATCCAACAACCAAAAAAGACCCTGTGTGTACACTTGCCTTGCACACACCCCACCCAGGTTTGATCCCTCAATCCCATATGGTCCTGAGCATTGCCTGGAGTGATTACTGAGTGCAGAGCAAAGATACTGAGCATCACTGGGTATAGGCCCCCCAAAAACAAAACCAAAGCAAAGAATGTTGTTTCTGCTGCACTTGAACATATACATGCCTATGAACACTGTGCTATGTGAAAAGCAGTGACAAGGCATCCATCCACAGCACCATTTCTAACCAAGTCTCCTGCAGATTTGTGAGGTCTGAGCTGAGGGACAGGCAGAGGACAGAAAAGGGGCAGAATTCAGGGTCACATGTGTTTGCAGGCATGATGCCAAGTCTCCACAGCCACTGCAGTGGCAGCCCATGAGCCTGTGAACCACCATCAACAGGTTTATGTGACCAAAATCACCCCAAGTCTCAATTAAGGGGTCAGATCCCATAGGATACACAGTGCAGGGACAGGTCTACTCAGAGCACTGCCTTTCTGTGCTCCCCCCCAGTCCAGGAACTTGCTGTGCTCAGCCTTTGCGCACAGATGGCCAGAAGGCACAGAAGACCAGCTGGTATTCAAGACACAGCTCCATGCGGCTCACAGCTGCAACAAAGCCACAGTTACACCAAAAAACTAAAAATCATTCCCAGTGCCACACCAAGTTCCATGATCTTGAAACTTCTCCCTCTCACAAACACCATTATCATCACAGTCCCCATTATTATCAACTGCAAATGAACAGAAAATCCTTTTGTACCATAAATATCTTCGTCTGTTTTTTTTCTTTCCGGCAGACTATCCTGGAAGTTTTCAGGACTTATTTCCTGGCTTCATTACCAAGAATCCCTCACAGTGGGGCGCAGGGGAACACACATGGGTTGCAGGGGCAGAATCTGGATTGGCTGAGTGCAAGACAAGTGCCTTATCCACTGTCCTATCTCTCTGGCCCTGTAACAATTTACTGAGTGAGGATAGCTCAGCAGTGCAGCCTGTCTTGCATGTGTGAGTGCCTTGGTTTTCACCTCAAGCACCAAAAATATAAAATGCAAAAGAAAATTGGGTGGAGTCATCTGTTTGTGGCTTATCACAGAGGGTAAGTACAATAGAGTCCCTGCCTTCAGCTACAAAAGAGGAAGATTCATCAGAGATAATGGTTCTTTGTTTTTGAAATCAAGGTTTTAGGAAGAAAAAAACCTCACTAAAGTAACACTGGTTTACAACAGGACAGAGCCGTTTCCAAAAAATCCTCCCAGGGAGAGATGCTGGTCACAGAACTGAGGTGTGAACTAGTCCTAAGACAATGGTCCTCAAACTATGGCCCGCGGGCCACATATTGTATTTATTCCCATTTTGTTTCTTCACTTCTAAATAAGATATATGCAGTGTGCATAGAAATTTGTTCATAATTTTTGTTTTTACTATAATCTGGTCCTTCAACAGTCTGAAGGACAGTGAACTGGCCCCCTGTTTAAAAAGTTTGAGGACCCCTGTAAGAGCTATCCAGAGATAGGAGCCCAGACTTCTGAGACTGCCTTCTCTTTCTCTATCCTCAGAGGCCTCAAAGAGCCAACTGGCCTTAGGAAAACCAGCCCTCACCATTTCATCTACCAACTAATTTCCAACCCCAAGTTGTCAAATAATAGTCCTGAGTTCATAGCACATGCCCATGTGCACGCTCTGCTGGTCAGATATGTTCTGACAAACTGCAGATCCAGTGTGTCTTTCTGGACATACCTGTGACCTGTTCAACCACCTGTGGTACCAAAGCTACTTTAAAAACTGCCATCTTATTCCAGTCCCACAGCAGGTTCACTGTAGACACTGATGGCTCTGGAGACAGGTAAGCCAGGACAGTCCTGCTCCCAGGGCCCCTCAGTGACTCCCCTGGAGAGTCCTGTGGCTGGGCTGGCACTGCTGGGAGTGCCGCGGGCAGGTCCTCCTCAAAACTGCTCCCTCCAACAGGCATGCCCTGCTTCTTGGGGACCCTGAGAATCATGAAGAGAGCACAGGGCAGAGCATAGCTACCTGTTCATGGGGAGAATTTTCACAACCAAACCAAGAGATACCCAAGTCCCTGAGAGGTCTTCAGGTCTAAGGATACCTGAGTAAACTCATTTTCTAGTATTTCAATCTGGTCGCCAAGATAATCAACCATCGTGCAGAAACACTGCTGGCTTAGATAGAGTTCAGGAATGAGAACCAGGCTGGCAAGAGACTTGTGTGTCCCCAGACTCAAGACATCCATGCTGGGGTGTTTTCTTTCCGAGCAAATGGGAGTTTCCACATTGAAAGTACTCCTGTGAGAGCATTTGGAGATGTGTCCGGAGGGCTGGCCCAGCTGCCAGGCTCCGCAGGAGCCGGTCCACACACGCCATCAGCCAAGTCCTGTCCACAGTGGAAGCTGCCTAGTGGGGCCTACATGGGCCATCCATGGGCCATCCATCCTCAGTGTTTCGTCCCTTAGATTCCCTCAGCTTCACTTCCTTCCTTCTCTCTATCTGGGCCTCTCCATGGCAGAATCTAGCTGGCCCAGAGAAGCCCATTGAAACTGCTGCACCCTCTCTGCAGCTTGCTCTATGCTTGGCTCCCAAGTGACCGGGCACTTTGCTGGAGGAAATGGAGGAGACTCCATGACTTGCTCGTACATCAGCACTGAATCCCACCAAGGCCGCGATGACATGGTTAAGGATCTCAAGGGTTTGGCTGACCCTGAAGGTTGGAGAAAAAGTTCTCAATGTTACACACCAGAAACTCACTGTGTCCCAGATGAGCCAGGAGGTCATTGGTACCAGAGACCACATGAAGGCCTACAAGTGTCCTCACAGCCTGCTCTAGTCCCTCTTTGCCCACTCAGGGAGGAGGCTGGGGAGCCAGTGAAGACGATAGTCCCATCTAGCAAGCTGACCATGAGTCATAACATTCACCCACTGCATTGCATCCACATTTCCAAGTAAATTAGAAAAGAATGAGATTAAGCATCTAGGCTCTGGCCTCAGGGGGGACTCCTGCGGTTGCCCCCCACCTGCCGACCCCACAGCAAATGTGCAAGGGAGGCAAGGGGGTTGCAGGGCATGTGTCATTTCTCTGTGATTACTACTTCTTAGGGGCTCCACACTGGGTTTAACAGTCTTGGCAATGTGGGATCTAAACCTGAATGTTTAGAGAGCAGACACCAGGCTCAAGAGACATCACCAGGCTCTATACCTGCCTCGTCCAGTCAGGGCACTGCCCGGGATGGCCCCAGAGATGTCAGTGCAGGTATTAACTGCCCACTCCCACCTAGAAAGAACACGGGGGCTTTTGTCCCAGTTTTTGTAACAAAGCTGGGAGAAGTTGGCACCAAAGGAAGCTTGGCCTTGAGCAATCGACTCCAGTCCGTAAAAATAAAGTCTCTCCAAGGTCAGCCAAGCAGCTCGAGGGAACAAATCCCATGGATGCCCATCTCATGGGTGACTAGCTGAGCTTTATAGCAAAGAGACCAGGAAATAAAAACTATTTAAAAAGATATCTTAGAAAAAAATGGGTTTTGCTCTGGAAATCCATGATCAGGCGTAGGAGACAATTCAGAGAGGTGGTGCATGCACCGTACACACCTGAGTCCCTGGTTCCACCCCACCCTCATGGCCCTTGGCCACTACAGGGAACACCTCTATTCTGAAAAATAGGCAGACTGGAGAAAAAGGGCAGTGGGGAGGTGCCTGCCTGCACAAGGCTGACCTGGCTTTATCCTGGTAGTTCACAGATGGGCTGTTCTTCTGAGGTGTGCTGGGGGTCTGCTGTGCTCAGCAACGTCCTTCTAGTCACCAGCACCAACATGAGTGCATGAAGGGGGCACAGCTGCCTTGAGCCCATCTCCAAGCATCAGAGACCCCACAAGGGGCCCTGCAAATTGTGGGCAGAGCAGACTGTGAGGCCGACAGCAAGAGCCATAGAAAAGCTGGACTAATAATTCCCAAAGACTCAGGCCAGCAAAGCTGTGATTGAAAGCCAGAGAGGGTGGGGGACAGGGCCATCACTCTAAGGCTGTGGGCACAGAGTAAGGGACTACCTGGAATGTGGCCAGTCCCTTGCCCGTCATGGGGATTTCAGTGAGATCCAGCTCTCGTTATAAAAAACCGCTGGCATTTGGAAATGTTTACAAGAAAAATCTAAAAACAAATAAATGCCAACAGTCAACCATTGATCTATGCTTGGGGGCGAAAGCTGTATGACTTCTCCAGAGTTTCCAGTTAACTCCCAAATTTATGGGCCTGTAAAATATGACATAGAGCCCACCTGAGCTTTTAATCAACATTAATGAGAGGATTGCTCCTGACTTACTGCATTTAATGATGATGGAATTAATTTTAGCCATCTTCACTAAAAATGTCCTTCCACTGTGATCACTAGTCTCGATGTGTTAGTTGGTCCCCATGTCTTATGTGGCTCTTTGCAGCCACCATCACCTCACCGCCACATGCCAAGGGCACAGAGGTCATGTGTGCCAAATGGCTAACCACAAAAAATATCCAGTCAAGCACCAATAAGCCTTGTGTTCTTAGAGTTTACATGAAAGAGCTTGCCAAATCGCTGTCATTATCAGTGGATGCGTTCTCAAAAATAAGCTCAGATATAAAGTTTACATGACATCACATTTCCACGAGCATCCATTTTGCTTTCAAAGCTGTGGCCTTACATTTAGTCTTCCTTTCCTTTATATGTGGTCCCTTTCATAGACAAACTGAATGCAAACAGGACCCTGGGTGCACCTGAGCCAAGTTCCTATGTACAGAAGCCCTTGGCCCTGACACACGCCATGACACAGCTGCACTGTTTCTGGGTTCTGGATTTGGGGGCTCAGTAGTACCCAGTGATCACTCTTAACTCTGTGCTTGGGAATCACTCAGTATATGGCTCAGAAGTCAAACCTGAGCTATCAGCGTGCAAGCACCTCAATCCAACCCCTGCCCCATGTCTCCAGTTCCACACACACATTTCTAACCCCCAAAACTGCCTTTAGTCTCTTATTTCCTCTAAGAGACTTAAGAGGACTTATGGGACTTTAGAGGAAAAGCCTCAGTATCTCGGAATTCTGGGTACCCCACAGAGTCCCAGCTTGGCCTACAGAGACTACTGTCCCCCACCAGTAGCCAGGATCCCTGTACCTCTGCATCCTGCTGAGAGAGGCGGTACGTCTTCTTCAGACTCTGCAAAGTCCTGTGACTCAGGGTCTTCTGCTCCAAGAGATGCTCCAGCAGCAATACCAGCTGGTCAGGAAGGAGCTAGAAGCAAAATCAGATAATTTGTCTGTGAAAAAAATCATTCAAAGGAAGAGAAATCAAACCTGCATTACAGAGCAGTAGTGAAGCACAGGTCACATAGTCACCCAGGGTTTAAGGTGATAGCACAAAAGGAGGGCATTTGCATTGCATGTGGCCATTCTAGGTTCGATACTTGGCACTACTATAATTCCTAGAGCACTGCCCCTGAGTGCAGAGCTAGGAGTAACAACTGGGTGTGGACCAAAAAACAAACCAAAACAATGTCCTCACCAACACATCAACACACACACACACACACACACACACACACACACACACAAAATGCATCACCACTAAGAGCAAAGAGAGGAGTCTTAGTGCAACCCAGAAACAATAAAACTTATTTGTGAACAAACAATAATGGTAAGATACAAGAATTTAGAGCATCAGTTCTCTTTACTTCTGTTCTGTGGTGTCTCAATCCTCAATAAAGGAGAGCACTGAAATGAACTGCAGATGGAGGGGAACAAATGGAAGATATAGGGTCGGAAAGTGGTAGGGTACTTGCCTTGCACATGGACAACCCGAGTCAGACACGGGCTTGATTCCTGGCATCCCAGATGGTCCCCCGAGCCTGACAGGAAGGATTTCTGAGTGCAGAGCCAGGAATAACCCCTGAGCACCACTGGGTGTGGCCCAAAAAACTAACTAACTAAATGAAAGATACACTCGGTAGAGCAGAAATAGATTTCTGCTACAATCAAGGCTTTGAAGTTCTAACTATGAATTTTACTTTTCTCTGTTCTGCTCCATGCTGCTGGTACAGACACACCCTGTGGATTACAACAAAGTTTCCTGTCTGGAAGACAATTATCAGACTCCACCAAATATCCCCTGAGGTTCTGTTCTCTAAAAGACTTTGAAATATGCTCCAAAAGCAAGACCAGGTCTTGGGCTAATGGACGGACGGATGTCACAGACAGGAAAACACACACACACACACACACACACACACACACAACTCTTTTGGTTTTGAGATGATACCCAGCAGTGCTCAGAAGATATTTTTGGCACACACACACACACACACACACACACACACACACACACACACACACACACACACACACTCTCTCTCTTTTGGTTTTGGGATGATACCGAGCAGTGCTCAGGAGATATTTTTGGCTTTGTGTTCAAAAATGACCTCTGGGAATACATGAGGACTGAAATGTGGAGTCAACGACTCAAGCCAGGATAGTCTGGATGCAAGGCAAGTGCCCCAGACCAACTCTCTGGTCCCAGCTCTGGAGCATTGCAAGCTCCCTGTGCAGTTTAGAAGGCACTGCTTTCTTGCAGGCAGAAGACAAGATTGAGTACGGCGCCCTCTGCTGGCAGCATTACTTGGGCCCTTCTTCATGCACTCATTTTCATGCTCTTCATCAGCACTCACCATGCCTCTCTATATCAGGAGTACAGGCGACTAGCCCTGAAAAAGGGCTAGGTGTGTGTCCCTAAGGTGCCAGAATTCATTTTTTGGTCCTACTGGGTCTCAAGCATTGTGGAATGTAACCCTGGTGGTCCTCGTACTTGGCTCTCATTGCAAGACCCAAGCAGCATCCTCGAACCCAGGTGGGCCTAGAATAACCAGGAGAGCACCAAGACCTTGAAGCACTGATTGAGAGCCATTAATATGAGCAACACATACGAATGCCATATGAATCATATGGCATATGTATCATATAGAATTCCTCCATATGATACAGCTCAGAGCAGCATATAGGAAAGCAGGATCTTTGCTCACTCGAAGAACACACCAGTAACCAGCCCTGCCCAAGTTATAGAGAAGGGAAGAAGAGAGAAAGGCACCTCCTTAGTGCATAGCTAGGGTCCTATTAATTAGATTCAGTCTGGAATTTTGTTCATAGTAGATACCCATACGGCAAGTAACTCTTAGTAAGAAGATTCACTTGGTCCTCATCGTTTTTGTTCAATTTGGGAGGACATACCCAGAAATACTCCTGGTTTTGTGCTCAGGGATCACTCCAGAGATTTGTATGTGGTGCTGGGGATCGAACCTGGGGCAGCAAAGTGCAAGGTAAGCACCTTGCCTGCTGTACCATCTCTCTGGCTCCTGTCTGCTCCTCAGCTTATTCCAACTAGTTTTACCAAATAACTACGACTCTAATTTAAAATTCATATTTGATATTGACACCTTTCAGAATATCTGAATTTATAACATCCTATTTCTCTCTGCTTCTAGCAGAAAGTTCTTGGGTTGGCAAAGAAACTACCTGAGAAGGATCCCTGAAAACGTCTGTTTTCTCCTGATTTAGAAAGGGACATATAAAATGGACAAGCTAAAATGGTAGGAGTCGAGCACCAGGAGTGATAGATGAGGTTATCTGTAATGGGAGAGAGGTGAGTGGACTAGGTTTGTGGGGCCTCTCACTTGGACTCAGACACATTCCTCCACAGAGCTGGAGCAGAGGAACTCCACTCTCAGAGCAGACTGGGTAAGTGCCTCTCCCACAGCAGTCGGAACCATCTGGCTTCCATCTGCAACTCTTCAAACTGAGGAGAAAAGTTCTTGTTCCCAAACAATGAGAAAAGAAAAAAAAAAAATCAGTGATCAAATGCTATTTTACTACACAACAATAAAGCTAATCCGACAGCTTTTGCCATCATTTCACATGATATGGATAAGATCTTGGAAAAGAAGATATTAAAGCAAAAATGTGATTGGTAGCTCCACTTCATGTGAAACATTATTTTTGTAAAATAAACAATTATTCCCAAACAAGTCACCTAACAATGAAAAGATAGCACTACAAACCCAGAATGTTTGCAAAGCAATAGAGACCTGGCCCAGGCAGGCCTGTTTCAGAAGCCTAATAAAATTCAGAAACCCTAATAAAATATAGACCACAGAACGTTGAATCCTGTAAGTAGATGAGACAGAAAGCTCAGAGGTCTGTAAAACTTACTCCAACACTTACTCACTCTCTCTTTCTCTCTCTCACTCACTCTCTCTCTCACTCACTCTCTCTTTCATATTAAAGGTCAACCAGTACAAATATTACAAGTGCCACTTGTCAGGGATAGTCTCTCTGTACTACTGCTATAAGCCCGTAGTACTCGATTTCTGCTAATACCCAACCCCACTGCTCTTTTAACCACTGAAGCAAGCAGCACAATATTGAATCGATTTTTGAAGAGATTTTGAACAGACTGTTGAAAAGAAAATAGGAATTTTCCAAATCCATCTTGCAAGGGACACAAAGACAACAAAACTCGACTCTTCCAGAAAATGTCTTCCTGCTCCTGTCAGAGAGCCTCACTCCCTTAGGTGCCTGGAGGCTACCCACATGTCCTGGCTGCACCACCTCCCCCAGGAATGAAGTCCCACATAGTTGGCCTGACACCCCCTTTTCAGAAAAAAACTGGACTCCACCCAGAGATTGATCTCTTTAAGAAAGAAAAAGCACTCCCGCTGTGTAAGTCCATACCGCCATAGACCAGTGTCAGGATACAACCCACTGCTGACCTTCCAGGGCTGGGCCTTGGCAGGGCAGAAGGACATGCCAAGCACCTGCACAGCTCTTTACCTTCACCCCATCAAGTCCTTCCTGAGCACAGCACAGCACAGCCGCTACAGCTACACAGCAGCCCCATGCAGAGGAGCCAGAGAGGCCCAGACGGCTGAGTTCTATTATTACCCCATTATCACTCTGGGATCTGTGCCTAAATGAAGCATGCTTCCTCCCTGATGCCATTTCCTTTCATCCACGCTGGAGACTAAAAGTGATCAATGACAGTGATACATATGAGGTCACTTCAATTTGCAGCAGCAGCCACCCGCCCTCTCCTTCCATCCGTCTGCCATACATGCAACGATCAATTATTCCCAAAAATGGTTAAAAAATGCTTAGAGAGCATTCTTCATCAAGAAAAGCATTCTTTGCTATATTTGTCTATGTTGCTATGGTGGGAACTGTTTACTCTGAACAAAAACAGAAGAAATGAAAGGAAGAAAAATCTCCAATTCTCCGGGATGACAGAGACTTGTTGGCTGAAATTCAGCAGACGCGGGACCAAAGGGAAAGCTGACACAAGAGGCTAAGTGTAGCCTCCAGGCCACAGCACAACAAAAACAGGAGAGGTTTAATATACATAAACTGGTTATAACCTAAAACAAAATGCTTGTTAAAAAAAAAAAAAAAACAAAAAACACCAATAATGGAAAGAAATCTGTATAGTCCTTCCAGCAATCACATCTGCTGCTCTCCACAGGACAGGCCTCAGGCTGAGTGCAAATGGCTCGCCCATACCAGGCTCCCCAGACAGGATGAGAACTCATTGCAGGTGCTCTACCAATGAGGTAAGGGCTCATGTGCAGGTGCTCCCCCAATGGGACAAGAATTCATCTGTAGGTGCTCTCCCAATGGGTGAGAGCTCGTCTGCAGATGTTCCCCCAAAAGAGGAGGGACTCATCTATAAGTACTCCATCAATGGGGTGAGGACTCATGTGCAGGTGTTCCCCAGGTGTTCACCCAATGAAATAAGGACTCATCTGCAGGTGCTCCCCTTATTGCAGGCACTGAGCCCAGCCACCTTTCAGACACTGCTTGGAACTAAGATGAGACTCAGAATAAAGGGCCGGAGAGATAGCACAGCGGCATTTGCCTTGCAAGCAGCCTACTCAGGACCTAAGGTGATTGGTTTGAATCCCGGCATCCCATATGGTCCCCTGTGCCTGCCAGGAGCTATTTCTGAGCAGATAGCCAGGAGTAATCTCTGAGCACCACCAGGTGTGGCCCAAAAACCAAAAACCAAAAAAAAAAAAAAAAGACTCAGAATAAGTCTTGTAGTACGAATAGGGTGATTTCAACATGAAGCTGAGGACATCCCTCAAAATAAATGTCCTCACCTTTCCAATGCCCAGGGGTCCTGGTCATTGTGACAGTGCAACCCCACTAGGCAGACAAAGTCTTCAAGTGAATGCCAGGATCGAGGCTCTTTAAATGACAGACTTTTATGTGCTAAGTGACCACTTAGTAACATGAACCCTGGAAAGTGTCTGCTATGAATAGTGAGGAAATAGTGATGTGAATAAAATGAGTTTGGTACAAAATACTAAATTATACAGAGAACGAATACAGCAGATCAGATAATATACTACCAGAACAAATCAAGAAACAACAACAACAAAAACAAAACCATCCTGTACAGTGCTGGTGTTCTAACAAATATCAAATGACTGATTTTTTTTGTTTTTATTTTTATTTTTTTATTTTTATTTTTCACAGCATTATTTATGGTACATAGTGACAACAAATGAGGAGCACTCCCACCCCAGTGCTGTTCCCCCTCCACCCCCATTTCCAGCATGCATCTCATATCTCCCTCCCTTTCCCCTCAGAATACTAATATAGCTTGTTGTAGATTGTCTACCAGTGGTCCTCAAACTATGGCCCGTGGGCCACATATTGTATTTGTATCTGTTTTCTTAATTGCAAAATAAGATATATGCAGTGTGCATAAGAATTCGTTCATAAGTTTTGTTTTTACTATAGTCAGACCCTCCAATGGTCTGAGGGATAGTGAACTGGCCCCCTGTTTAAAAAGTTTGAGGACCCCTGGTTCTGTTGTCGTTTGTGATAAAAAGGATAAGAAGAAAAAAAGAGAGAAAAAAAAAACAAAAAGAAAAAAAATAAAGGAAGAGAGAAAAAAATAATTGGCCACAACTACCAAAAAAAGAGAAAAAGAAGAAAAAATGCACCCGGCTAATGAGAAAAGAAAAACAAAACACCAAATAATAACCACAGGAGTGAAAAGGGAAGAGAAAAGTGGAGGAAAGAAGGAAAATAAAGTCAAAAGCTAACAAATCAAAACAAAACAAGAAAAAGAAGGGGTGCTGCAGTGGTAGGGTTTGGCGTTCCCTCCACTTTTTTTTTTCTTTGGTATGGGCACAGTAAGCATTGGGGGAGAATGGGAATTCCCGAAAATGACTGATTTTTAAAATAGACATCCAGACAGGTTTGGAAAAATGGGGAAATAAAAAGAGACACCTATAGTTTACATTATTTGGGGACACACATGTGATGTGCCAGCAAACAAGAGTCACCAAATAAAATAACTAAAAGAGAAACGAATTTTCTTCAAAATAAGAAATAAGCATGCATTTATACAGCAACATCAATTATTTATCAAACCTCTTCAGGGAAAATGACACTGGACAAATATTAGAATACATTAAAAATTATTATTCATTTCACATACACAAAAATTGTGTATTCACTGTCACTTTGTCAAAAATCGAAAATCTAAAAGCTACCATGGTTATGAAAATCTAAAAGCTACCATGGAAAACCACTGTACTGATTTTCAGCCCTGGTTTGGCTGGGTCACTTTCCAAAGTGAGGCCACCGTGAGCAAAATAGATATAAGTATTAGCAAATAGTTTCTGAAACAAGTGGCAGAAAGAATGTCCATGTTCCAGATGGGAAGGGTCATATTTCCATGTGCTAACATTTCCCTGACTTTTCTAGTTTTACTCAAATTATGTGCAATTTGACACAAAGTCTATAGTATGTAAACTGTAAAAAAAAAAAAAAATCCTCAGAAGCACATACACACTAATGGTTTATTTTAGTACACATTTTTGGGAAATAAGTATTATTGTGCAAATTTGAAATTTTCAAGTAACAAAACTTGTAATGCACCAAGCAAATTATCTATTCATTAAATATTGAGCATATTGTCTGGGCCTATTGGTGGAGGGAGGTTGACACTGGTGGTGGGAAGAGCCCTGACTTATTATATATATCTGAATTTCAACTATGAAGAATCCTGAAATCACAATTATTTCAGTAAAATACAAATTTTTTTTTTAAAAAGGAGAAAAGGAGCCGGAAGCTATATTAAACAGAGTATGTACTAAAATATACTTGATCATACCACAATTGAAGTTTGTAAGAAAAAAGATGTTTGAATTAGTTAAATTGACATTTAAATTATCATTTAAAATTTTTTAATTGAGGGGCTGGGAAGGTGGCGCTAGAAGTAAAGTGTCTGCCTTGCAAGCACAAGTGTAGGATGGACCGCGGTTTGATGCCCCGGCGTCCCATATGGTCCCCCCAAGCCAGGGGCAATTTCTGAGCGCATAGCCAGGAGTAATCCCTGAGCGTCAAATGGGTGTGGACCAAAAAACAAAAGAAAAAAATTTTTAATTGAAATTAAATAAATGGGCTACTGGAGCTGAAGAAACAAGAACCCCCAAATTGGGTCTAGAAAATCAAAACATTATGGACTGGGCAGGGACACCGCTATATACAATGCTAAAGTTTGAACCCCAGTCCTTTCCGCAGTCACATATAAGGCAAATACCTTAACTTCCAAACTGTCTTTCTGTTCCCTTTGGGGATTTTGTCTGCTTGTTTTGGGGCCACAGCTGACAATGTCCAGGAGTTAACTCCTGGCCCTGTGTGTTCAGGTATCACTCTTGGTGGTCCTCGGAATGTGGGAGATTGTTCCATTCCAAACAGGGATTTTTATTTATCTAGACATTATAGTTTTTCAGTTCTATAGAATTAGAGGTGTACTTTACGAGAGTTCATAGCAAAAGAGACAAATATAATTTTACACATGTTCTATCATAGAGTCAATAAAACTATTTGCAGTGCTTGTTATATTCTTAAAATAATGGTCAAAACTCAGTGTGTTGATCCAGAGAGAGTAAGAGGGGCAAGGTGCCTATTGTGCCTGAATACTGTCAAAAGTATCCCTAAACATAGTCAGGAGTAAGCTCTGAGCATGGCCACATATGACAACAACCCCCCCTCCAAAAAAAAATCCCTAAAATTCAGAGTATGAGTCTTTAAACAAAGCAATAAAGCTTACATAATTTAAATTCTACTTTACTATAATAAGTGTAATCATATTTTGAGATAACATAGGCTTAATTTTATATTATTCTCTCAATAATAGCTAATTTATCATACTTAGTGCATATTACTTTCTTAATGTAGTAATTTATTTAATGTACTTAAGCATAAACAAAAGTTTAGTCCTCTAAATTACAGGATATAGCTTTAGTCCTCTATAATTTTATAACAGAGTAATATAAGTTTACTTTATAAAAAATCATTTTTTTAAACATTATGAAGTGATTGATACTTAAAAAATAAAACCTAACAATACGAGTTGGTTTGGAATCTTCATGTCTGTCTCCCTTCCCCAGGGAGGTTATTGCTCCAGTAACCAGGGGGTCTGAGGCCAACTTCTGTGGCTGAATCAGATGTTCTTTAAGAAAACCATCACTTGTGAAAAACAAGAGCATGAATGACTCAGTCCATTCACCATGCAGGCCTAACAATGCAAGCCCATCAGAGGGCTTACTAAAGCCTTTCCAAACAACCTAAAACAACTGCAATTACCAGACTAGCTTTTGAATTTACAGGTTTGTTTGTTTGTTTTTTTTTTTCAACAGAAACTACCAATGCCAGAGTGTCAGGACAATATATAGTAAAAGTCTTTGCCTTAAACACAGTAGACCTGGATTTGATCCCCGGTATGCCAGGGAGGAGTAACCCCTGAGCATTGATAGGTATGGCCCCAAAATGAAACAAAACAATAAAATCTAGCTTTTTTTTTTTCAAAATTAAAACCGTAATTGATAGGTTTATCTGAAGTATAAGCTTTAAGGTCTTATAATATCTTATATTTTCTAACTATAAATTCTGGTTGCATACTATGACTTTATAGTCATATAAAAGAATGACTAGAAGGGGGCCAGAGCGGTAGTGCAAGCCTTAAGGCATCTGCCTTGCACACACTAGCCTAGGATGGACCCTGGCGTCCCATATGGTTCCCCAAGTCAGGAGTGATTTCTTTTTTTTTTTTTTTTTTTTTTTGTGGTTTTTGGGTCACACCCGGCAGTGCTCAGGGGTTATTCCTGGCTCCAGGCTCAGAAATTGCTCCTGGCAGGCACGGGAGGACCATATGGGACGCCGGGATTCGAACCGATGACCTCCTGCATGAGAGGCAAACGCCTTACCTCCATGCTATCTCTCCGGCCCCAGGAGCGATTTCTGAGCGCATAGCAGGGAGTGCCCTGAGTGTCACCGGGTGTGGCCCCCCAAAAAACAAAAACAAAAGAAAGGAATGACTAGAATCCAAATATTATGTATACACTGACAGTGAAAATTATTGGTCAGGTCTGAGAGTCAAATCATAGCTATGGTAATGTAGATGCAGTGAAATACTATGCAACTATTCAAAGGCGAGAGGAGAAATTAATTCTGCAATCTAAGAAAATGACAACAAAGTGCTATAGAATGATGGAAGGTAAAAAAAAAAAGACAGTGAAGTGTCACTGAACTTGTGTAGATATTTCTAAAGATGTAATGAAAAGATTGACATGAGTCCACTTCCTCCCAAGTTTTCATTTTTTCTTTATCTCCAAGCAAAATGAAGAAACATTCCCCAATAATTTATTTAATAGAGAAAATCTACCTTATGAAGAAAATCAATACTGCAACCTGATCTGAAAGCACTAAACTATGTAAGTGATTTGGTCAGGCAAAGCCATAGCACAGTTGATCACTAAGCACCCAGCGAGCACAACCTCTCCAGGCTTTTTACAACAAGATTTGAAAATGGCCCCGACCACACCCTAGGATCTGACTTTAACAGCTCTACCTAAAGTTGATTGCAATTAGCGCATTAATGGTATTATCATAAAATGTAAAGCGTGAAGTCTGTGTGAACAACACCAATATCTTAATAAGGTTCCATCTTCTAAATGCTTTTAAGTATGCATGAAGTAGCTACATCTGTCAGATGCTCTGTTATACTGTCATTTACAAGACGTGAACTATTTTCAGAGTCAGCATTTACCAAGAAGTACTGTTAACAGTAATTTCATTCAAAGCCAGTGCCTTCCTATCTTTTTCTAACTTCCTGTATGCCCCAGTATGTAAAATTTATCCAAGTGGAATTTATTACTAATTTAATACTTTTAGTAAATAACTTCATCGTCATCTAGAAATGTCTCTATAACATACTGTTGTACTTATTTTACACAGCCCTAACTTTCTGATGAAATGTGATCTGTAATACGAATAAAATTAGGGACTCATATGCAGTCTTCACGAAAAGCCCATATTAAAACACAGATTTTTTCCATCTAAATTACAAGTGATTAGCATGGGGGTGAGGGGAGGCTTAAGCTCTTACTGAAACACGTTCTTCAGCATCTTATGAATGAAAAATAGGACCCTCTGAAATAAAAGTATGTACAAACAGAAACTGTATTTTCTTCTCTGGCTTTTGGGCCACAACAGTGGAGGTTAGCAGCATCTCTTGGGTTGGTGCCTAGAGACCATGGGGTGTTGAGGATCAAGCCCAGGGTCCCACAGGCAGAGCATGTCCTCTAATCCTGTGACATGCCTCTCTAGCCCATGAAGGTACTTCTTTTTGTTTCAGTGGTGGTGGGGGTGCTGGGCTGAACCCTAGTTAATGCAAAAAACGCCACAGCCCTGTCCCCAAACCACATGTTTAAGGTAACTCCTTAAAACTGAAACCTAATCCTATTTATTTCACGGGCCATCATGCCTGACACCCGAATGTGCATCCCAAATCTTCACACGTAAAGGATCTTAATGTCCAATATAGTTAGATGAAATGATGCCATTAAAATAACTGAAAGAGCTGCCATTCAGTAATTAGTAATTAAGTAAATCTATTAAAAGAAAACACTGAGCTATACATGAGAAACCAGACAAGAAGAGTCTTATTCTTTAAGAGAAAAGAATACAAACAATGAACATACTTAAGGAATAAGGTTGGCATAGTATTCTCTGTGACTTCTGTTTGTGTGGGAGTGGGCACACCTGGCAATGCTCAGGGGTGACGCCCCAGCAACAGCCATGGTGACCGGTCACTCCCTGCTGTGCTGCTATGGAGCTCAGGCCCCCTCTACAAAACACAAACAAGTGCACTGAGGCCCTCTTCCCTGCAATGTTATTGTAAGAGCATGTGCATTAAGACTGTAGAAGGTATGTTGATCCATCTTGCTGAGTGGAAAACCTCTCTTCAGAGAGAGGTTCTTGAACTTTCCAGTTTCCTTAAAACTTTCTTTTAAAGATTGTTTTTCCCCATAGTTATGAAAATTAACCTTTTAAAAAAGTAAGTGGCAAAAGCAATTGAGAGGTGATGATACACTAAAATGAGTTGGAGGGTGAGAAAAAGAAAAGGGAAGAGAAATTTGGTCAGCCGTAATGGCCCCAGGGCAGACACACACACCAACACAGGCTCCGTGGGAACCAATTTAAACAGAGATTCCTTCTGGAGCTGTATTCTCTGCTCTAGCATGCCAAGGACCCATTACTTCCAGGTCTGTCCCCTCTGCTTACAAGGTGAAGTCAACACAAACATATATTCTGATTATTTTACTTTCTATTTTTTCTTCGTTTTTCTCCCCAATTCACACTGAGTCCAAGTTTTAACCATAAGTCTAAAATGTGCTGTGATTTCCGCTGTAAAGTTAACAAAGAAACATAACCTTAATGGTTTGTGCCTCCAACTACAGCTAGTAAGGAATTGTGGGTGAATGTCAGA
Organism: Suncus etruscus; assembly: GCF_024139225.1. Lineage (NCBI taxonomy): Eukaryota > Metazoa > Chordata > Mammalia > Eulipotyphla > Soricidae > Suncus > Suncus etruscus. The sequence continues at coordinate 48,804,452 of NC_064851.1, forward strand.
TGAAAGAGTAAATCAACAACATGAATTCACTGCTGGAAAAATAATGAACTTGTTCTTAATAAAAACATATTCAGAGCCTTGTACAACTTACTATTCCATATCTCCACATTCTTTTACAGAATGATTTAATGTATTTAAGGCACAGGGGTCAGATTTCATTTGGATTCTGTACACTTCTGAATTCGAGTCCAGTATTTAAGTACCTTAAATTAACTTTAAAAAGTTAAAAAAAAAAAAAAAGAGTTTTATGATGAGGAAAGCAGAGGATGATCATTCTGACACAAAAACTTGTTCAAAAAAAATAATACGGACAAAATTTCTATGGAAAGGGCAGAGAACATGTCTCACATTCTCTGAATAAGTGTTTGTTTCCTTTGTTGACGTCCTTTCTCTCTCGCCCCAGCAGAGCTCTGCTCTGAAGTGAATGTGCGCCAGCTCCAGCTCCGAATCTGCAGCCGCCTAGGAGGAGATCAGCCTTCCCGGGAATGTGTAATGCATGAGGAGAAACAGAGACCAACAGGAAACTGAGCAATCAAACCACACGGACAGGACAGAAGAGATTGCAGGTTTGTCTGCTCCAACCTGCACGCTGGCTCACCAACCAAATCGAAGACTTCCCGGTAGGACAGAAACGGATCTCCAAACTGAACAATTATAACTGAGTTATAAAAGTGTTCTTTGAGGGCAAAGCACCACTTTCCTGTTGTGAGACAGAGGCTATTCTCCATGTACTGCGAACTACAGTTTGGACTAAGATCTGCTTGAAGTTCACAAAGGAGCCAATTTGTACAGTTTGCTACCTCAGATGTATTTTTTAATGTGGCTTCAAGTACTTGAAAGGCAATCCATGAAATGAGTTTACAAAGATGTAAGCCAGATACTAATTAATCACAAATCCAATATCTGTTCATCTAATATCCTAAGACTGCTCAGCATGATCTAAAAACCTAACAAGTCTGGGACCTACCAATAACTTTTTATAAAATTGGTATCAGTGATATTAAACCCAATGTTTTTCTTTTAGCAAGTCTAAAAAATCTCAAACAGGCACAAGACTAAAAGAAATTTCTTCTAATAATTATAGTTTTATAATATTTTCCTTCACATACGTATAAAAGTATTAACACATGAGAAATTAAATATTTTGCTGGAACAATATATTTTAACATATAATGCTAAGACATTTCTATGTTATCTCATTGATACAACTTTAATGGAACATTACCAACCTAAAGAAAACCAGTTATTCTCCCTTCATATCCTAATTTATCTGTATAAATTAACTTAAAATTAACTTTTTAAAAGGGAGAAATGAGTCATTTTCCTTCCTGTTTTGTCATTTTTATTTTGCTAAAAAAGTAACAAAATAACTTTTTTAAAATATTTTAAATCTAACACTTGAACAAAAGTTTTGTTACATGGCTTTGAACACAAAATTACAACATACCGATCCAGATCAGCACACTTTATTCCAAAGTAAAGCCTAACTTATTTATAAAAAAAAAGGAAATGCACTGGGGAAAAAAAAAAAAAGCAGTGATAACAGCTCACCCACCACCCATCCCATACAACAGACTTAAAAGTTAGAAAGCACAACCTCGCATTGGAAGAACCACTTTCCACTGAGCAGAAACGCGGGTCTAATCTCCAGAACTACAGAATCAAATGCTATCTTTTGAGACAGAAATAAAAAGCAAACCGGCTCCCTTCAGGGTCATCCCAAGGAACCAACCACTCTAAGGGAAAGCTGAAGCACTCCTTCTTCCATTGTCTGCACTCAGGGAGTGTGGGATCCTAAGGCCCCAATCTGGCAGAAGCCAGAGTTCCCCCAAAGTTGAGAGAGGCAATAACCCCCAACCACTGATCCTGCTGGGCTGGCCCAGAAATGAGCTAATTTCTCTTCCTTCCGCTTCGCAGTTAGTTGATGGTCTCTCTCTCCCTTCTTTTCTCTCCCTCCCTTCTCTTTTTCTTCTCTTTCATCCTCCTCCTCCATCCTCTTCCTCCTCCTTTTCTGTCTGTCTCTCCTCCCCACACACACCTTCTTCCCCCTTTCTCTCCGGCCAGACAGTGCAGTGGATCCCTCCTAGGCACAGAGCACAGATCTCACACTAAAGGAGGGAGGACATTCAGGAACACAACCAGTACTGCCCTGGACCCCACTATACTGAAAAGGAAGAGGAGAGAGAGGAACGGGTAGAAGAGAAAGAACAGCCCAGATCTTCCCAGAACTCCCACCGCACCCGGGTGCACTAGGCTGCAGCAGCTGCCCTACTGCACTGCACGGGGTCAGCAGCACATACCGGGGCTGGCTCCTTCCACTGTGCTGGTGACCAGGCAGAGCCTCAAGTCCTCGCCCAGGCCTTCCCGGCACCGCTTAGCACGACTGGGCACCGCCCCCTCCCACGCATGAGGCCAATGCCTAACGAGCAGCCGCCCGCCCCAACACAGCAATAGGTCGGGTCTGTGCAGGCCCCGCCCCGTCCCGGGCTTAGCTCCGCCCCATCCAGAATCCGCCCTCCCCAGCTCTAGCCCCGCCCCAAGCCCCACCCTCCCTGACTCTAGCTCCGCCCCATTCGGGCTCAGCTTCGCCCCACCCTCGCTCAGCTCTGGGCTAGTAATTACTCTATAATTACAAGTTTTGGCCTCACCTCGCATAGCAAACGAACTGGTCTCAACACAGCCTGTGATCTAAATCGCTTTAGGAACAAAAGCAATCAGAGCTGTAACAAAATCTTCCTCTCATTTACAGAATGCAAAGGTTCTCCTGAACATGGTTCTAGGAAAAAGGTTTGCTATCCATGTGGTGCTATTTCACACGGTATTTGCCTTTTTTTTTTTTTTTTTTTGGTGGAAAAACACTAGACTGTGTGGGCTATACACAGAAAAAATGTGTGTAGAAAAAATGAAAAAGAAAAAGATGGTGCTTCAGAGAATGGGCGCTGGCACTTGGGCTGGGTCCCTTCAGCAGGACACACCTGTCCCTCACTGGCTGGAGTACTGAAAGGCAGGAGGGAGGGAGCGAGCCCTAGAGCCCCTCATATAGACTTAGCACAACCTCTGACTCTCCTGGAGCTGCTGGCTCCACACTACTGTCAGGTGAAATGCTACCAGGAGATTACACAATAGAATTCAGTTTCCTGTTACCAGGGTAGTTATGCCTGGTGATGGCACCTCTGCCGGAAAGGATCAGAACATTCCACACTCACGCATGAGCACACAACTTAACAGCAGGACTAGGAGACTAGCTCTAGGGCAGATTCCAGTTGAGGGCTGGCCTCCCTGGTACCTGTCTCCTGATCATTCTTAGATGTGGCCCCCAAGTCATAACAAGCAACCATGAAAAAATGCAAATGTTCTCAAATAAAAATCTGCTTCAGGGCCGGTGAGGTGGCGCTAGAGATGAGGTGTCTGCCTTGCAAGGGCTAGCCAAGGAAGGACCATGATTGATCCCCCGGCGTCCCATAAGGTCCCAAGCAAGGAGCAATTTCTGAGCACTTAGCCAGGAGTAACCTCTGAGCATCAAACGGGTGTGGCCCAAAAAATCAAAAAAAAATCTGCTTCATTTAAAATTGTAATACCCAAGGCCAGAGCCTTGATATATAGTACAGCAGGTAGGGTGCTTGCCTTGCATGAAGCCAACCTGGGTTCTATCTTCAGAATCCTTGAATAGTTTTCAAAACCCTGCCAGAAGTGATCTCTGAGCACAGAGCCAGAAGAAAGCCCTGAGCACGACAAAGTATGGCTCCAAACTAGTTCTCATCCAAAGTATAATACCCTAAAAATAAGATAACATTTAAAACTGCTTAAACTGAGAAAAACTGGTGCTTGAGAAATTATAAAAACAAAAGCAATAAGAGAACACCCAAACACTTGTTCTATAAATGAAATAAATAGGGAGACGAAGAGAGAGCACAGCAGTAGGGCGTTTGCCTTGCACGCAGTTGATCCAGGACAGAGAGAGGCAGGAGGAGAGAAAATGAGAGCACAGAAAAAGATCCTACAGGAAAAAATATGTTTCCTCACAATGGTCCCTCCAGTTTTTATAGTCTACTGTTTTCCTGTTCAAATTCTCCTTATAGTTTTAAAGTCTTTCTTGGCTTAAAAACAAACACTATTCAATGAGAAACAAGAATACAGAAATTTTACCAAATTAATAAAAAAAAAAAGTTCCAGCAAAAGTGATCCTGTAACAGCCAAGTAAGTACCTACCCTACTGTCATGGTAGCCTCACGCTCACTAGCATTGATCTGAGATTAAATGCCAAGCCAGCGTAGATCTTGGTTGTGCTGTGCGTGCAATGTGATTTCAGCTGCCAAAGGCACAGCCTGAAGGGGAAAAGCACAGACTGAGTATCTCTACTTATTTTCCCCATTTTTCTGGACCTATGCAAACAATGGCAATTGCCACTATCACACCTTTACTATATTTTTTTACTTTTATCCTTTAAGGAAAAAAAATACAACTTACTGAACTTAAAAACAAATAACTGTAGTAGAATGCCTGTCTTGAATACAGGTAGGGGATGGGAAGGGGGGAGGGGGTAATGTTACACTGGTGAAGGGGGTGGTGTTCTGGTTATGACTGTAACCCAAATATGATCATGTTACTTAAATAAAAAATATATTTAAAAAATAAGTATCTCTGCTTAAGATGAAAAGTGCTCCCAAGAACCAGATTTTTTTTTTTTACTGACTCCAATGCTAGCCACTCAATATGTTCCTAAAACCACCACCTGCCTTGGGTGGTCAATGCCACAGGCAAGAGGGTGGCTTGGTAATCTCTCCCAGGAATCCACAAGGCAGGGTGGCAGGGGGGAGAGACAAGCAAGGAAAACTCAAATTGTTCTTCGGGGAAGAGACTCTGGGCTCCAGAGCATGTAGGTGAGCAAGTGGGTCCATAGGCATGGTAGACAGGAGCCACTGGTCATAGCTGGTCCCCATGGGACTAATCCAGGTCTTCCTCTGTTGGGCACCACAGCCAGATGAAGGCTGGTATTAGGCAGGTTGGCAAATCTCTGGATTTCGTATTTGGTGAGTCTACCCCTCCTGCCGGGGTCCTTACAATGCCTGTAGCCAATGTTCATAGTGGTCTCGCAAAACCAGTCAGGCTCTAGAGCCGGGTACTAAGGGGTTGCACCCTAGCACTGATGTGAGATCCCTCCCTAGCCTCTACCATGCACTGCGCAGTTCTGCAGGGTCTTTCTGGATGGAACAACAAAGTGAAGCCCAGATCCTTCTACTCTCCAGCATAGCAAGTACTTGGGGTCCTCTTGGCAAGTTCCCTAGAATCTGGGGCTAATCACTAAGATTTCTGTTCCCTAACTTATAAAGACATGACTTGACTCTCAAAAAGTGGGTGCCTACCCTCTATGTCTAAAGACCTACATGGCTCACCAGTCCTCACTCCTCTTTCCCACCAGCCCCTTGCAGACTAACTCAGCCAGAGTGTGAAACCAACACACATGCCCACCAAAGCACAGCACTGAAAATGGGTCAGCAGCTCATGTCCCTCCTGGTCTGACCTGAAAGAAATGCAGAAAGAAGCCAAGGTTTTAGTGTGTAGATTCTACATGTGTGTAGGAATAGTGCACACCACTGACGGGGCAGCTCTGATCTAGGCCTTCACTTATCCCCCAGACAATTATAAGCGTACCACAATATATTCCTTCATCATGCACATTCCCAGTTCCAATCCTTCTCTTAAGCATTCAGCAAACATTTTTCTATACTAACAAATATTGCTAATATCAACCTCAGCCCGGAATACCCCTCTTGTTCCATTCCTTCTCTCAGCCACTTCCAGAAACTATTTTCACTTTCTGGGCTTCATTCTCAATGATCATTAACCTCATGAATTTTATCCCAGAGCATGGCTTGCATTTTATATGCATGTACCCGGATGTCTGAGCTCCCTGCAGGCCTGGCTTTGCTTTCTCCTCCCCCAACCCTCAGGACCAGTATGTCAGTATAGGAATTAATGTAACCTGTTCTACATCAAGATCAAAGTTTCAATCTTGTATCCATTAGCTGATTTTTAGCAACTAAAATGAAGAAAAGCTGTTAAAACAGTCAAGTTTCAAAGAGAAAATTCAAAGATAATAGGAAAGAAAGAAAGAGAGAGAGAGAGAGAGAAAGAAAGAAAGAAGGAAGGAAGGAAGGAAGGAAGGAAGGAAGGAAGGAAGGAAGGAAGGAAGGAAGGAAGGAAGAAAGAAAGAAAGAAAGAAAGAGAAAGAAAGAAAGAAAGAAAGAAGAAAGAAAGAAAGAAAGAAAGAAAGAAAGAAAGAAAGAAAGAGAAAGAAAGAAAGAAGGGGAGGGAGGAGGAGGAAGAAAGAAAGAAGAAGAGAAGAAAGAAAGAAAGAAAGAAAGAAAGAAAGAAAGAAAGAAAGAAAGAAAGAAAGAAAGAAAGAAAGAAAGAAAGAAAGAAAGAAAGAAGGGAGGGAGGGAGGGAGGGAGGGAGGAAAGAAAGAGAAAGAAAGAAGGGAGGGAGGGAGAGAGGGAGGGAGGGAGGGAGGGAGGAAGGAAGGAAGGAAGGAAGGAAGGAAGGAAGGAAGGAAGGAAGGAAGGAAGGAAGGAAGGAAGGAAGGAAGGAAGGAAGGAAGGAAGGAAGGAAGGAAGGACAGACTACATCTTTAATACTGCAGGCAAAGAAAGTCATTACAGGTAAATGTATCTATTTCAAGACATTTCCTACTAGAAAGCTGTTACCATCTTACCCACTATAGTTCTGCTTTATGAAAATACAGATTGGTAATTTTCTCCCAGACAAGTTGGTCATGTCATCTCAGTGAGCTGCCAGAGCCTACCAGAGCTGCCAGAAAAGGCCTACCCAGGAATGGGGACAAAGAAGAGCCACAGCACCAACACATATACAAGCAACTCCAAGGACTTAAAGCTGGAGCTGTGGAGCTCCGTGAAAAATGGATACAGTAATAAAGCTGAGAATCTACAGGGATGGAGGGACACGAGTGCATAGACACATACACAATTCATTTTTGTATCTGTATAATCAAATATTACTCCCAGCTATGCTCTGCTCCCATGTAGTGCTGGGGACTGAGCGCTGCCCTCCCATAGGCAGAACACAACTCCATCCTACTGGATCATCTCTTGTGTCCTCAAAGTCACTGTTGCTGGGGATTTTTTTTTTTTATGAAAAGCTACATTCTTAAATTTTTCTTTATTTTAGTAGCTGATATTAGCTATTATGATAAACTAGAAGCTCATTAAAACCTAAGTACTAAGGACTTGCTATACTGTGATAACAACATTGGCGTATGCACATATATGTGTGTGTGTGTGTGTTATCCCTAACTACAGTTTTTGGAAGAAGCAACTAAAAACCAAACATGGGAGTGTTACAGGCTGGCACACACACCCACAGTACTACCAGTGTCCATATTCTCTGGGGTGCTAAGAAGGGCTACATGGTTCAGGTATGCATTTGGAATTTGAGAAAATGATGACTTCTCAAGAAGGCACAAAGATGGTGAGTGACCTGGAGCAGGCATGAGGGAAGGGAAGGAAACATAGGAGGCCAGCCCAGGATAGGGTCTGAGGATGGATGGGGTCACAAGACAAGAAACGGAGGGACCTCTGAATGCTGGAGAACACAAAGCCCCCTGTAGGGTCCCAGAGGAGAGCACACTGGCCTGAGTCAGGAGGCTGATCTTAGACCTGACTTTCAAATCCTGTGAGATGAGACCCCTGAGTCAGTCAGATGTCTTTTGATGCACGATTTGTGGAATTTGTTAAAGCAGCAAGAGGACAGGAACACATCCTAATTTCAAGTTCCCTGGTGCTCTGTGTTTCAAAGATCCCACCTAAGAAAATAACACATAGATCTGAGAAGTACTGACTTCTACCGAGACTCTGACAATTTCCTTGTAGAATGAGATCCACTCCAGTCACCAATCTTTAGGGTGCTAGCAGACCAATTCCAGAGTGCTGGGGTAAGTGAGGAGGGGAGATCTTGGCAGTGCTTTGGGTCCCTAGCTGCTTGCCTGCTGCTCTTATAGTGCTATGGAAACCAGAGCAGAGCACATGAATGAAACAAAGCGCTACAGGCACCCATGTCTTGATCAAATCTAGAGCGACTCAAGTTAATAAGTAACATAACCCACCACCTTTTTCATGGCTTTAATTATTACAGTCAGTAGAAAAATATTCAGGCCACCCCCGTTCGGTGATGCTTTATTTACCCCTCAAGGCTAAAGTCTTCATTAAATGCAGAAGAGTTGTGTTCAATTCAACACATATGGTCGGATTCCAGCCCTGTTTACTGTAGTTCTTTAAGTGTTGCTCTCCTCTAAACACACAGGGACTCAAGGGTACATAGCACAGCAATTACAATCCGGTTGTGTCAAATTTCACAATACTGCAGAGTGGATTTAAAACACAATCTCATTTCTGCAACATTTCCCTTATTTTCTACCACAACTATGTAGGTAGTTTCCTGCATTGTCCAAAGTATAGTTACTGATGTTGAAAAAGTCTTCTTTGCCCCCAAATATTTCATTCATATATAACCTAAGCTACCCCAAGTCTCAGATTCACATGACTCAAGAAGCTGGACAAAACTGTCTGCCAAGTAGAAGCCATGGTCAAATGGCTGGGCAACCCCACACATACCATTGACACCATCACTTCTCTTTCTCTGGGAAGGTGCTCTGCTATGGATCTGCCTGACTGTGTAAGCACATTCCAAGACAGACAAGCTGCCATTTTTTGACAGGTACACTCGCCAGTAGGAAGAACAAAGGTGATATTTTTTAATCACTTATCACATCAAACAAGCCAATTCTTAAAAACCTAATCCTAGAGTCATGTTGTTAAATCTGTCTCTCAGTGGGTAGAGGAGCTGGTAAGAGCAAGAGGAGCTCCAGCAGCAGGTAAAAAAGGCCACAGAGAAGAGCAGAAATCTTTCAGCACCCCTTTTGTTGCTCCACCATGGAGAGGGGACCCTTGAAGAATAAATGAATACAGGGTCTTGGGCAGAGCCCGGTAGTTGTGGGAAAGACTCCGTGGTGCTCAGGGACTATTCCTGGCAGGCTTGGAGGACCAGGCTGGGGATTAAATCTATGTCAAGGCAAATGCCTTATCCATTGTACTACTGCTCTGGCTCCAAATTCAATTTTTAAAATCTTTTCTTCAAGGCCATATATTTTTACTGCTATGTATTATCTCTCCTTAGATCTTTCTGAACTGATCCACTCTGTTCATCAAGATGCAGAATACAAAAATGTCAAACAATTTGGCTGATGTCTTCCTGTGTGGCACCAACCCCCCCTCACACCCTTACATTCTTAAAGGCCAGGAACACATTTTGATTACAGTATCCCAACTACTTTCCTTCCAGTCACGTAGACACAATAAATGTGGTCCTCCAAGACCACATCTGGTCAGTTCCACATATCTACCTGTAGAGTGCTGGTTTAACCAGATCACATGGGCTGCCACATTTACTGCAGATCTTAAGTTCATTTCATTGCAACGGCCAGCAAGCTTATCTTCAGGTCCGGAACTACGGTGAAGATGAAGCCACAATGGTGCCAATTCCATTCCTTGTGGCACCTAAGGGAGGCTGGATATAGACTAACAACAATTTGCTTGTATCATAGTAATATTCATTATTTTGGGGCCGGCGAGATAGTGAAGCGGTAGGGCGTTTGCCTTAGAAGCTGAAGGATGGTGGTTCGAATCCCGGCATCCCATATGGTCCACCGAGCCTGCCAGGAGCAATATCTGAGCGCTGCCAGTGTGACCCAAAAACCAAAAACCAAAACAAAAAAACAAAACAAAACAAAAAAAAAAAACCAGAAATATTCATCATTTTACAATGAGAAAGATGCATGAGTGTCACTCTGTCTTGAATTCTTATTTACCTACTCCAGAATCTCTAATTAGCCTGGATTTGTCTGTCTTTAACAAGGTTGCAACAAACAGGGATTCTGTCTTTAGGCTTTCTAGGCTTTCTATCATTTACTGAGTTTTTTGAGAGGCTAAGTGAGCCTTTGTCTATATTCAGATTTAAGATTTATGAAAATTGCCTAAAACATAAAGCACATAAGATTTCATAATAAGATGCATGCAAACTAAAGTTGCTGGAATGGCATCAGCCTCCCAACTACACTCGATTCTACACCAGAGTTTACCCTGGAGCATCTAATTCTTCATAAGCTTTTGTTCTGCAGCAACATCACTTGTAGTGCAGGGAGCACTATCTTTTTTTTCCAAGCTGCTTGAATACATGAGTCCTTCAAGAAACTAATGTCCCTTCTCCTTTGTCATACAAAACGGATTTGGGAGACAAAGGTAACAGTACACTTGACTTGGGTGGAGCAGGGATGGATGGACAGACACATAGGATGTGTTCCACACACAGGAAGCCAATTTCATCCAAAGCCTCACATGTTCCCTGTGTCTTAACGAGCCACAAGCCACAAGTTGGCCATCCTTCACGGTCACACTGTGTGAGCACAGGCTCAGTTAGAAAGCAGGTCAGGATCTTTGGAGATCAGACAGTGGAACCAGATAAGCCCCGAGGAATGTACCAACTTGCCTGGCAGGTAATTCAACATTGCAGAGATATCACTGCAGGCTGTCCTGGCTCTCCCCTACAAAAGCCCACCTGAGAAGGAGGAAAGCGTGCAGACTTTAGAGCAGCAACATTAAATGCTTCCATCCCTTCGTCTTCAGGCAGTCTTCTAGAAGAAAATGCTCAGAGTAAAGGTCATACTTGATTCATCCCACAAAATGGGAGTTAAACAAGACAAATGAATTTCTACAGAAAACTCAACTTCTTGAAAAATACCTGAATTCAGAATTTTGTGCTCTAGAAACTGTGCTTCAAACAATAAAATTCTACATACCCTTTCTAGTTCTGTGTAGCAATACTTTGAAATCTTTTAAACATCAAATACAAGAATATTTTTTTCATGCTCATTTGCATACGCTATGTCCTATCATTGAACAACAATAATAATCCTTTGGGACAGAAGGGGGCATAGCGCCTGCAGTGTTCAGCTAAGGCTCTGTATTCAGGAATCACTCCAGGTAAGGCTTGAGGAATCGGACCCAGGTCAGCCACGTGTTTAGCCCCTGAACATTCTCTCTGGACCCACCACAGAAATTCCTAAAGACACAGGAAGCAAAAGTCTAAGGTGCTACCAAGTGCAAGTACTCAATTTATACTCAGGTCATACTCCTGTGATACATGGAAGCTGCATGGAAAAGAACAAGAAAAGAGACCAATCTTCTGCTTTGTCTGACACACAAGACACTAAATAGCAACTGCTTTTTAAAAATCTGAATCTGGAGTCAAAAGGAGACTTGTTTTACAAACAGCAAGTCACTCACAAAGAGAGTCACTCACTGGTAAGATCCCCTAAGAGATCTGCACCACGCACATCCCATATGTTCCAGCTGGTGCCTGATGCAATCAGTTCTTAGCTCTGGTTATTTTCTGCCCCGAAAGGACACAAAGTCAAGACTAGTTCTCTACTATGCCTAGTGTCCTGCAGTTTCAGGAAAACCCAGTGTGTGATTGTTGTTTAAGATATTTTACTTCCAGATGATTAAATAAAAGGCACCACTTCTCTTACAACCAATCCAATCCAGTCTTGTGAGAGTTCCTGACTAGAGTATCCATTTCCCAGGGGGCCTCTCACATCCTCAGACAGTCTCTGCTACACCTTGGATGGCTCCCAGCAAATCCAAGGCTTCTGGGTGATCCGAGTTTAAAGCAGGATTGTTCCAACATCTCCCATGAAAAAACATGAGAATATTTACATCTTCTCAGGCAAGTGCCCTTCACCCACATAAAAAACAAAGAGAAATGGAGCCTCTTAGTACCACAGCGTGTGGTTTAAGGGGAATATGATTAATAACCAAAGAGGTTCAATACCAGCTTATCTTTCTTTTCAAACTGTTCTAACTAACTTCTAATGTTATTTCTGCTCCACTTGTAATTTTCCTATTATAAGAATCTCAAATTCTCTATTCTTTTATGACCCGGGTCAGAGAATTCAACTTATGTTTGCCAGTTTTGTCTTTTTGGTATCAAAGCTTTTTGATATATCAACTCAGACTGTACTGCTAGGAAAGACAAAACAGGAGCAGGGAGAAGGATGCTTTATTTAGTAGGTGTATGAATATATTTTCCTTTGTCTAGGAACTCTTTTATGAAGACACCTGTCCAAACCATTATCCAAAAACAAAGAAAGAACGAAGCTGAAATAAACATTACTTATATGGCTTATGAGTACGTTTCATGTGTCACTAAAAACTCCCTTGCTGTTCAACTATTCTTTAGAACACAGCAACCCAGAGTACTAACAGAAGACAAAGTGTGTTCTCATTTAGAAGGCAATTCTCATTTTCCAATGATTTATCTGAACTACCACAAATGATAACAAAGGATGAAGAGCAACAAAGAACATCTAAAAATCCATATTTGTCCAGGCAAGCAATGTAATCTGATTATAACTTCTACTTATACATCAAATTGCTCACACACAGAATTTTTGACATTTAATTTCTGGTTCTGTAACACGATTTTTATTATTTCTGAAAATGTTATCTTATAATACTACTTTCTTGAAATGGTCACAAATAAATTAAAAAATATTGCAATCCACTGAATCTTACTAAGGATGAAACAGAAACATTATATTCCTAAATATCAAATGTTTCCTGTGATATTTCGTGAAAGACAGCTCTGCAGCTGGGATACCAGCTCTGTATGGCCACTCAGCACCCCATGAGTACCCCTGAGTGCAGAGGAGGGGTACCTATCACCAGTGGTGGCCCCCCAAGAAGATAAAAAGACATTTTATAGACAGGGCACATCATTTGGGAAAGCGGTCACACCCGATAATGCTCAAGAGTTCCTCCTGGCTCTGTACTCAGGGTGACTCCCGGTGCAGCTTAGGCAACAATATGTCAATATGGGGTGCCAAGGATGTAACCCAGGTGAGCAAGACAAGTACACGCAGTACTATATCCAGTCCCTAGCAAAGTTAACTTATTAATTTTAGTCATATAATTAACCTAACCTTTCCTTTTAGAGAAGGGACTGTAGCTTCATTTAATCTTATGATCCTTGAGAGTCAGTACTTGCCCTTCGTGATTCTGACCCTGGTTCTATCACCAGTGCCATATATGGTCCTCCAAGCGCTGCTAAGATCGCCTCTGAGCACCAACTAGGTTGGTCCCACACAACCCACCCCAACCCATTTCTCTTACTTAGTAAAAAGAATCCCTGAACAATGAGAAGACTGTGGATTCTGGCAGTTTCTCCTGCCTCCTACAGCAGAGTACAGCTGCATACACATGGTGACAGCATACTACACAGAGCATGATAGCAGCATACGACTTGGAATACAGATGCCCACACATGGCACAGCCTCTGGAACCCATTCGGGTACACCCAATCTCATTGCCACTATGCAAAGAATGGTGGCACCTTCAGGAGCCAGGACTCACCTGCCCAGAACTGCTCAAGTCTGAATTTGCCCACCTGTCTCAGCTGATTGGTACATGCTTGCCCTAGATCAGGCCACTTTCTTACTAGTTCGAAGAGGACTCGTAGCCCTGACATTACTACAGGCATGAAGTTTGCATCTGAGAGTAGAGCCCGGGATCAGCATTAGAGGAAGTAGGCCTAAGGAGTGCCCAGGGGGACAAGGGAGTGGCACAAACCTGTCAGGGTTCCAAGGACAGAGAAACAACTCCCAGGGTCTGGGCCAATAGAGACAAACACAGAGCAGCTCCTCTGCCCCCCCAGCCCCCAAAAAAGTCCAGGAGGACCCAGAGCTACCAATGGTGCACCTAAAGGAGAAAAACATTCTAGAAGCACTTGGGTGGTAGGCATGTTTCTTCCCAGATAGGCAGGAAAACGTCAGTTTCAGGCCCACTCCAGGCAATGGGAGTAAGGGGTGTCCTGGAACTTCCTGGGCCATGTGACTCCCATTAGGAGGTTTTTTTTGTTTTTGTTTTTTGGTTTTTGGTTTTTTTTGTTTGTTTGTTTTTGTTTTTGTTTTTTTTGGGGCCACACCCGGCGGTGCTCAGGGGTTACTCCTGGCTGTCTGCTCAGAAATAGCTCCTGGCAGGCACGGGGGACCATATGGGACACCGGGATTCCAACCAACCACCTTAGGTCCTGGATTGGCTGCTTGCAAGGCAAACGCTGCTGTGCTATCTCTCCGGGCCCTTGGTTTTTGGTTTTTGGGCCACACCCGGCAGCGCTCAGGGGCCACTCCTGGCTATCTGCTCAGAAATGGCTCCTGGCAGGCTCCGGGGACCATATGGGATGCCAGGATTTGAACCAACCACCTTAGGTCGGTTGCTTGCAAGGCAAATGCCGCTGTGCTATCTCTCCAGCCCCAGGAGTATTTTAAAAAGAATTTTTTAAATAGTTTTTAATGTAAAAAAAAATTAGGCAAATGTGTTTAACCAGCTGTTAACCGGCATATTGTAAATTTATTTTGGCCTGGCAGGCTGGTTGTTTCCAGCTGCCGTTTCCTGACTTCATCTCGCATTGTACCATTTGCTTTAGTTTTTTTCTTTCTTGTTTTCTTCATCTAAAAACTATGTGTATCTTATGGCCAGGTGTGTCTTATAGAGTGAAAAATATGGTACTTCTCACATTCTGTGCAGGCAGCATGAAGACCTCCACTCCTATGTCTACAAGGCAAGCACGATGGCCTTGAATTATCTCTCTGACCCCCATCATACAATTTCTGTTTTGTATTTTCTCTCCAGCCCATTTTTTGAACCTTTTTATGAAAGAGGAGAAAACCATGACCTTTGTTTCAGGTTGTTGAAATGAGTAGGAAGCTACATCTGTGGTTCTGGAATGCACACAGAGCGGGAGTCAGGGAGCAGAGCTGGCTACAAAGGCTCCAGAGAGGCCACGTGATCAGCATATCTGGGTGCTGGAGGGCTGCATGCAGGACCCTGAAGGCTCACTGCAGTGGATTCTGCCCTGTATGGGCCTTTTCAAGGGACTCTTCATTCCCATCATGCCAAGACTTGAGGAGTTTTCTATTAACAGTGAACTTGCTGACTGAAAGTAAAACCATTTAAAAGAACTCCAGACTCCAGCCCTAAAGAAACCTTTTTCCAGCTTCTAAGACATGCTTAAGTTTATTTCTTTCCTTTTTCAGGGTCCAATGAGCTGCAAGAGGTTTGTTTTGGGGGTAAAAGATGAGAAGAGATAATTACAGGCTATGCCCATGATGCTGTGTGCAGGGGAGATATGGGAAGTGACAGACACAGTAACAGTGCACAGTCCTGTGAGGGGTCTAATTTGCCTTGTCCAGATGACACAGGAACTCTCAGGAACACAGAGACCTGCAGAGAGGAAGCACTGTGCTGGACTCAGTACTGACTGGAAGGCAATGTAGTACTCCCATAGAAGTTGTGAGGTGATCCATAAACACATCACTATCACAGAAAGAAGTAGGGTGAGCTAAGAGGTTCCCAAAACCCCAATCTCCATCCTCCCAGACTGATAGGGTGGCTGCAATACTGGAAAGTTTAGCCAAGATCAGACTAGACATGTGACAACAATGTCTGAAGCAGCTGTCCTGTGAGGCAGGCACCTTCCACAGTTACCAGGAACTGACCTTCTTCGGCAGGGAATCCTACACACCACCCAGGGCGACTGTCTCTCTTGAATGTGTCTCTCATCTCACCACCACAGTAGGTATCTCACCACCACCATCTCCCAAATAACAGGGAATGACTGACATCTGAGAGGGCACCACTCTTTTCAGAGTCCTCATGCCCACCTGAAGAACACCCAGAAGCAGGCCTATGAAGAAACCCCCGATACAGGCATGAACTACTCCATGGGCACATGACTGACTGAAGACTTCTTCCAGAAAAATAAATGATCTTGATGAACACACTCACAAATAAAGCACATGCAAAGGTTGAGTTGCTTGTTTGTTTTTTGTTGTATTTTTTGTTTGTTTTGGGTCACACCCAGCACCGCTCAGGGGTTACTCCTGGCACGGGGACCATAAGGGATGCCAGGATTCGAACCACCGTCCATCCTGGATCGGCAGGCAGTGTGCAAGGCAAACACCCTACCACCGTGCTATCTCTGTCTGTTTGGTTTTTAATCTTGGCCATTTAGTCGGAAAACACACAACAATATGTGTGTATGTATGTGTGTATATATATATATGATCTCTTTGTAGAAACCTTTGAAAATCATCAAGAGTCATAGAAAATCCCCTACAGGCGTATTTCAGTAATGCACCTGTGAGAATCCCACCCTGTGATTCCACACAGCTGGTGCTGTCAGACCTCAGGCCCTCAAGCACATCTGCAGTGTGGGGACAGTGTTTACTCTGCAAGTGGCCCCCAGACTCCCAAGCTTAGCTGGGAAATAGCCCCTAGAAAAACAAAACAAAACAAAACAAAACAAAAACCAAGAACCTAAAAACACATATAATTTATTTAGTATTGAATCAATACATAAGGCCAGAGAGAGAGTACAGGGACCAAGACACTTGCTTGCATTGAGGCCAAATCCTGTTCCATTCTCAGCACATACAGGATAGCCTAAGCACTGCTCACTCCTTGAGCACAGAGCCAGGAGTAGTAAGCCAGGAAGACTACCAGGTGCGGCCAAAAAAATAAAAAGTGTGTGTGTGTGTGTGTGTGTGTGTGTGTGTGTGTGTGTGTGTGTGTGTGAGAGAGAGAGAGAGAGAGAGAGAGAGAGAATGAATGGATAGTATCAAGTGAATACAAGGGTAACTGTGGTCACAAAAGAGTGCACCAAGAGATACGATATAAGTGAACACGGTTGGCACTATCTTAAGGAAGTTTACTAAAGGACTATGGAAGGTGAAAGCAAAGCCATGTGTAACTCTTCATGGCAGCCTCAAGACAAACACCACCCAAATGCCCTTTGCCTAGAGAATAGTATTGTGGAACAGCCACACAGTGGAACACTACTTAAGAATAAAAAGAAACAAACTAAACACCACCATGGCTGAATCTGAAAAACACTGAGCTAAGATAGTAAATGACAAGATCACATACTGCATGATCCTGTTGATAAGAGTGTTCAGAAAGACAAATCTATCCCGGGAGTCCCTGGAGTTCAGGAGATAAGAAATAAAGGAGGGGTGGAGGGTAAAATGATCTATGTGGGATGATGGAAATACCCTAAACCATTTTGGGTATGGCAATGACTGCACGGCTTATCAAACAGACTTAAAACTGAATCTAATATACTGCAAGCTGCTGTTTTCATTCTCCCCTCGTGCTCTCTTTCACTCTCCTCTCTCTTCACTTCTTCCCCTATCTCCTTCCTTCTCCACCTTTCTCTCCTTCCTCATTCTCCCCTCCCTTTAGCTCCCAAGCTCTGAATAGCTATGAAGTGTTCTGTATATACTTTGCTTACCACTTATGTTCTTGCTTCACAGTGGCAGAAATGACATAAGGCCATGAACATTACGAGAATGCAGAATTCTGCAACTCAATTTCCTCTTAAGGATAATAAAGGAGCACAGGGAGAGGGAGGCATGCTGGGGGAGCAAATTGCTCATTTTTAAATCTGTTCTTTCCTCATTACAGAGTTCAACCTGGGTCGCGGCCCTATTAGCCAGTAACCAAGACTAGCTTACTTATTACTCTGTGCTGCCAGCGGGAACAGACCTGGAGCTTGAGAACAGAGACGCCTCCGATCCCTGACATGGGCCCTTTGTAAAGGGTAAGTCCAGGCCAAACATGAGACTCAATGTGACAGCAGATACTGAACTGCTAGAAGATGAGAAAGAAGAGAAATTCTGATGTTTAAGGTTTGTATACTAAAATCCAGGAACTTGCCCTCTCGAGTGTGACAGAGGCCTTGCCACCATGACTCTGCACCATGTGCCTGCTATCTAGGGCAGAGGATTTGAGCAACTAGGATTCCACTCACCCTTCCAGCCAGCACATACCCAATCCAAGAACCAGTACTGCCGCACACCCACCAACAGTGCTCTCACTTACTCATGCCACCAGGGTGCAGGTGCTATGTAGGGTCAGTGTTCTGTGTCCACCAGTGCTGAGGACAACCTCACAGGACAAATAAGAGGAAGACCAAGGCTGAATGGGTCAGACCACCAAGGAGTGCAGCCCAAAGCCTGGGTGCATGTGCCTGTTCAGTCCTGTAAAAACCCCACACTGAAGTTTCTCAGTAGGGAAATTTGGTGATCCTAATGATGAAAGGGTAAGTCGCCAATGTCATGAATGCAGGGTAGACTATGTATTCAGTTGGACTTCATCGGACATGAGACGCTATAGCAAAGGAGAGGAGGATGAGAAAAGCAGACATGTTCCATTATCCTGACTCCAGCTACCCAGAACCAGTGTCCTCCACTGGCTCCAGGGTGACACTGCAGCTTGAGACTAAACTACACACTGATGTCGTCTGGAGTCAACAGTGAGTCAGAGGGCAGTGGTAGGTGGACACATATGAGCACACAGAGAAAACCACCGGAACAGGAAACCATTTTCACACACACAGAAAACCAGGATAATACAGGAAATCATTATATAGCACACAAAGGGAACCATTGGAATACACACACAGGAAACCACTGAAACATACACAGGAAACTATTGGAATACACACACACGGGGAACCATGGTCGCACACATAGGAAACCAGTAATACCTGCATTGAAAATTCATGTAACACACACAGGAAACCATTATCAAACAGACATGAAACCACTGTCAAACACACAAAACCACTGTAACATAAGTGTGTGCACACACACACACTCACACAAAATCACTGTAGCTACTGTCTGTGGCACTTTGGCTCCATGACTGACAAGAGAAAATGTGGCCAACTGCCCTTGCTGAGCTGCGCCTATGTTGGAATTACTGCTCCATCAACACAGGTGATATTCCAAGAATGCAAAGAATGAACGAAAACAACCAGCACTGTTAGCTCATGATTCATTCCCTTCATTCCCAACCACTTTTTTACTTTAATCTCTATTTAAAATAAACTCTACAGAGAAACATGGGGGCTTAGGTGAGTGAAGGCGGCAACCTGTACAGATGAAGGGAACTAGCCAGCTAATAGAACATTTGACATGAAAAGCACCTCACAGAAAATAATTTCTTACCCCCATGAAAGATTCAAGCAAGCTCATAATTTACAGCAAGTGGTGTTTCAATTCTCAGCAATTAGGAAAGGGAAGTCCACTGGACTTTGTCCCATGATGTTTTCAAATGGTATCTGATTATCAATTAATGTTATGGCTAATCTATAAGTAATTTTATGGCTTATCCATAATGTTATCTAATGTTATAGCATCTTTAAAAATGATTAACAGAATCAAAGACATTCTGAGAAGTCTTTTAAAATTATCCACAGAGGGACCGGAGAAATAGCATGGAGGTAAGGCTTTGTGTACAGAAGGTCGATGGTTTGAATCCTGGCATCCCATATGGTCCCCAAGCCTGCCAGGATTGATCTCTGAGCAAAGCCACGAGTAACCCCTGAGCACTGCGGGATGTGACCCAAAAACCAAAACCAAAAATGAATCTTGGGGCCCAAAAAAAAATTATCCACAGAAAGGCTGGAGCAAAAGTTACATACTGTATGTAGGGTATTCACCTTACACAGAGCCGACCCAGGTTTAATCCCTGGCACCCCATAAGGTCCTCTAAGCACTGCCAAGAGTGATTCCTGAGAGCAGAGCCAGAAGTAAGCCCTTAGCACTGCATGCACAAAATCCAAAAAGAAAAGAAAATTATACATGGAATATTCTTCATAGTTGAGATTAATGGTCAGCCCATGACTTTAATGTTTTCGTGAGTTTCTCTTAGAAAGTCAGCATCAAGGGAAACTCACTGAGTCAGATGAAAACAAGAACCACAGTAACTGTGAATCCAGACTTCTGTCATTTGTAGAATGTAGATATTGAAACACTGGGGGCTGGAGAGATAGCATGGAGGTAAGGCCTTTCGTGCAGAAGGTCATCAGTTCGAATCCCGGCGTCCCATATGGTCCCCCATGCCTGCCAGGAGCAATTTCTGAGAATGGAGCCTGGAGTATCTCTTGAGCACTGCCATGTGTGACCCAAAAACCAGAAAAAAAAAAAAAAGATATTGAAACACTGGGCTGGAGTTATAGCACAGTGGTAGGGCATGCCTTGCACGTGGCTAACCTGGGACAGATCCAGGTTCAATCCCCAGCGTCCCATATGATCCCCTGAGCCTGCTAGGAGCAATTTCTGAGCACAGAACCAGGAGAAACCCCCGTGGGGCCACATGGTGTGGCCCAAAAACCCATTGACAAAAAAGAAGATATTGAAACACTGATCTCTGAAGCCTTGAATTTCAGCACCCAGACACATATATGAACTGAGGCCCTGGACAGCCAGGCCCAGCCAGACATTCTGCCAAGTGAGGTGCCTTTAATTACAAATGGAGCCAAAGTCAGGAAACAGACCTGATCATTCCCCCAATGTGCTCCATGGGAACTTCCTGGAGAAGCGAATGTGCTAGCCCTACATTCCAGGCCACGGGTCCCCTTTAGTTTAGATGTCTCTTCAAATATGCTGCCTCACTTCAGCAGGATGTGGATGATCCAGGCTTGATCCCTGACATCCCACAGATCCCTAGTCCCACCAGGAGTAATCCCAGAGCACAGAACCAGGAAAAAAAATCTCAAGCACCACAAGATACCCATCCCCTACCTCAACCCCCCAAAAGGAAAGCATTTCCATATATGCTAGGAATAATCTTTCTATGGAAAAGTTCCTCCAAGAATACATCAAAAATACTTTTTAATCTTAAGGCCAGAGCAGTGGCACAGGCAGTAGGGCGTTTGCCTTGCAAGTGTTAACCTAGGATAGACCACAGTTTGATCCCCCAGCATCCCATATGGTCCCTCAAGCCAGGGGCAATTTCTGAGTGCATAACCAGGAGTAACCCCTGAGCGACACTGGGTGTGGCCAAAAATAAACAAACAAAAAATAATGAAATACTTTTTAATTCTTAATTCTTATTGATGGACCTTATCCTCCATTTTGAAGAGAGGACCTAAAAATCAAGATTGTATCTATTTATACTATGACTCCTGTCTTCTCTGTAGTTTTTTGACTAACAAGATTTTATAAAAAAAGATTAGAAAAAAATCACAAATTATAAATTGAAAATCTACAATCTACTCTTTTCTGCTAATTTGCACATATGGAACCATACTATAGTGTGTAGGGAGCTTGCCTTAAATACAGCCGTCCCAGTTTCAATCCATGGCACCATATATGGTTTCCCAAGCCCCAGGCAGGAGTGATCCCTGAGCACAGATCCAATTAAAAAAAAACCCTGAGCACTACCAGATATGGCCCCAAAATGTGGGATGAGGAAAAATCTGCTCATAAAAAGTAAGGAGTCCTGTAATGAGTCAGATTTTCTCTCATCTGTTTCTGGGGCTCCACCAGGACTTCAATAGTTCTGAAAATAGTGACTATGAAGACCAGACTAGAAACAATATTAGAAAAGAAGCAAAAGTAGACTGCCTTCTGTTCAGATTCTGGCTGCTCAACCCTCACTCTTGCCACTGAGTATCCCTAGCACAGCTCTAGATCACCATGACTCTGCATAAGCACCGGGCCCTTCAGGGACAGTGAGTCAGAGTCCATGGCAGGCGCAGAGAGTGCCAGCTCTGGAAATAGTGCGGCCCCTTCCCCCAGGGACTGGTCAGTGGTAGACGGCCAGCCTCGCCCACACCCTGCTTCCCAAAGGTCAAAGCTGGATGGAACCAAAACAGTGCAGCAGTGTGTTTGCACGCATTCACAGCACTGTTACACCCATGCTGGTATACTGTTAATCCTCTGTTGGAAACTTCAACATCATCTAGATTTGTCTCATGACAATCCAGGGCTCTGCAACTGGGGTTAGTGCCTTTATTGACCAAGTTACTGACTTACTTTTGAAGACTCAAAAGGATCAGTAACACAGGTATTTAAAAACATGCAAAGAGGGGAAGGGCAGGGACAGTTAGAGTGACTGTCCACGAATGAATAGAGGTCAGCATCTCACCTGTCCCCTTGGGGCTTAGCTTCCTTTATATTCGAGAGCTACAGAGGAACAGTTTCTCCTCAACCCTGCAGTCTTGCTCTCTATCCAGTCAACAGTATGAAGAATTCTGAGCTCAACCTCCCATAAACCTAATTCAGTTCTCCAGAAAATAAGAAAGAGAGAAATACTATGCCTATCTCAAAGACAGGCAGGAAATGGGGGAAGAGGAAAATGGAGGATATTGGTGGCTGGACAGTTGCACTAGTGAAAGGGGTGTACATTTTATGACTGAAACCCAATTATGAATATGTCTACAACTATGGTGCTTAAATATATTATTGGAAATAAAACTAAATTAGGTAACAGATTTATAAGAGAGCAAACATATGTTTAATAAGTACCAAGTTTACCTTCCACACCAAACAATAAAGGGGTGTGCCCAGCCTTCCAAAGAAGCAAAATTCAAAGATGCAAAAGCAGTGATTTACTGAGTATTTAAAAATTTTTAGAATGAATTACAGTGTGATTTGTTAGAATTCAAATCTTATCAACAGCCTGAAAAATATTTAGAAACCTTTCAATTTGGAACAGGAAAAAAAAAAGACCATTATTTTCACTAGAGTAGACCATGTGAAGAGAGGAGGCAAAGATACCGTGCCTGAAAAAGACAGTCCCTAAATAAAGCTAAAAGACAATAACCAAATAGATGAGCCTGTAGAAGCATTCTTACTATATCTGTGGCAGGCCAAAAAAAAAAAAAAAAGATTATAAGTAGAAACTAAAAGCTGTTTATTTCTATTTTGTTTTTGGTTTTTAGTCTGTAAATAAATTTAAGAATGTGAATAGAATTAAGAATGTTTTCTTGGGGCCAGAGTGGTGGCCATGGTTCAATCCCCTGGCATCCCATATGGTCCCCCAAGCTAGGAGTGATTTCTGAGCACATAGCTAGGAGTAATCCCTGAGCGTCACCAGATGTGGCCCCAAAACAAAACAAAACAAAACAAAACAAAAAGAATGTTTTCTATCTCACTCTTAAATTGAGGGCACGGGGACTCAAATGAACAAATGATACTACAGTTCATACCTCATTTAGTATTCAGCCTTTCCCAACCTGTTTTGCAAAAGGGCTCTGTAACATGCTCAGAAATGCCACCATGGCCTGTGAGGCAAGCAAATGCAGCCTTTAACAGAATGACACATTCGCCACATGGCCACATTAGACACACAGAGCCAGGTCCACAGTTACCTCCCAGATACACTGGAAAACATTAGATTTCTTGTTGAAAATCACAGAGAGGATCACTCTATAAAGAGCGAAAGAAAGACAGAACAAAAAATGCTACAAGGGTATGGTGCATGGTGTGCCATGAACAAGTACTGTGACCCTGTGACCCCAATGAAAGGTGATAGTGACTTATCTGATAATCTTTTTTTTAGTTTTTGGGCCACATCCTGAAGCACTCAGCAGTTACTCCTGGCTCTGTACTTAGAAACTACGCCTGGGACCAAATGAGAATTGAACCATATGGGATGCCAGAGATACCATATGAGAACCTGGGTCAGCTGTATGCAAGGCAAAAGCCCCACCCCACTGTGCTATTGCTCCAGCCACCTTATTTCAGAATCTTAAACATGAACTCTGACTTCCCAGCTAGAGGACTACTGCCATCTCAAAAGTGTGAAACAGAGGACAGTTTTGCAGTATCTATACACCTTCACATAATCCCATGAAATAAAGACATTGAATTTAAGAAGACAAGCTCAAAGCCTGTAAGAATGGCAACACAGAGAACTCAGAAACACATGGAAATACAAGAGATAGCCAGGAGGGAAGAAGTGTCTAAGGGGAAGTAAAATAATACAGCTCCAGAACAAGAGATTGACAGTGACTGTAGATGTGGAAGAAACACCCACCACCAAGGCCACAGCATTCAAACAAGGAGGAAGAAATTGTCAACAAAGATAAATGAGATGAAGATAAAAGATGAAGCATTCATTCCTAACTAGCCCAAATAGCTAAAATTCCACCCAAGAAATAATAAAAATATAGTACCATTACTCAGTGAAATATTACTTTATAATTAAAAAGAGTTCTTGGGCCAGACATAGGACAGCAAGGTAGGTGTCCCAACTCCTGTCAAGAGTGAACTCTAGGGGCCTGAGTGATACACAGCGGGTAGGGTACTTGTCTTTCATGCAGCCCACCAGGATTTTATTCCTAGCATCCCATATGGTCTCCTGAGCCTGCCAGTAGTAATTTCTAAGTGCAGAGCAAGGAGGAGGGAGGGAAAGAGGGGAGGGGGGAGAGAGAATGGGGAGAGTGTGGGGGGAAGGCGAGAGAAAACCCTAAGCATATAGCCAGGAGAGAGCACTGAGCTTCATAGGACCAAGACTGAGAGTGGTCCCTGAAAATAGAGCCAAGAATCATTCCTGAGCACAAAGCACACAGTCATACCTGAGCATGGCCAGGTATGCCTCAAAACAAAAACAAAAAAATTTATTAAAAAAATAAAGAATTCACCAAGACCACCAACTACAGAAGATGGATTAAAATGACATCGAAGAAGCAGAACTGCTAGAACCACAAAGAAAGACTTCATCATAAGCTCCATTCCTTGAGCTGTACAGACACCAAGATCTCTAGATACAGAGGTCTGATTTTACCATCCATGACGAAGCAGAAGTCTTCTATACACCAAAAAAGCACCGAGGGGAGAATAAATGATCATGCAAGGAGTCTATAGTTAATCCCATGACAGTATACTTCAGGAGTGGAGAAACCCTGTATCTCCTAGGCCAAGGGAATTCCCTCTATAATATCCCCAATAGTTACTGTGCCTATGCAGGGAGAAAAAGAAAAAGGAAAGCACAAAATAATCATTTTTCCACATATAAATTTATTGATTGATCGATTTTTATTGACGTCTTTATTTTGGTGTAGATATTGAAGTTGATGTCTCCAATTTTATTTTATTTTATTTTATTTTATTTTATTTTATTTTATTTTATTTATCTTTCTCTTTTTGTACTCCGGCATGGTTTGATTTCAGAACCGAGACTATTGAGTGGTGCTTGTCTTTATTGCTGTAGTGCTCACTGGATATTTAATTTGATATTTCTTTCTGTATTGATGTGATGTTTCAATTACCTTTTTCATGTCCTCACTCAAACTGAGGTTGAAAGCCTCTAGAAGGATTCCACCATTTTCAGCTTATTTAATTTATTTTATCTTATTTATTTTTTCTTATTTTTTACTCCATTCTATTGCTTTTCTTTCCTTCAAACAAAACCACATAACTCGAATTATTCAGCTCCACCTCTCAAATACAGGGGGAAACAAGGGAGGGTAGCAGGACCAAACAGATATATGATCACTGATAGTAAGCTAGACAAAGAGGGGACCACCTACTCTAGCAGCCCAGGGGGTGATGGGGGGGGGGGAATATGGTTTCAGGAAGAGAACGGGGATGGGGGGAAGGACAAATTTGGTGATGGGTATTCCCCTGATTCAATGTTAATATGTACCTAAAATACTACAGTGAAAGATATGTAAGCCAATATGATCACAATAAAAATTAAAAAAAATAAAGAATTCTTGGGGCCGGAGAGATAGCATGGAGGTAGAGCGTTTGCCTTGCATGCAGAAGGTTGGTAGTTCAAATCCTGGCATCCCATATGGTCCCTTGAGCCTGCCAGGAGCGATTTCTGAATGTAGAGCCAGGAGTAACCCCTGAGCGCTGCTGGGTGTGACCCAAAAACAAAACAAACAAAAATAATAAAGAATTCTTGAAACAGCAACACTGCTAAATTTCAAATTATTGCAACAAAAGAATTCAGATGCAAAAGATTAGTATTGGATTCTGCCCATGAGAAACTTTTAGAAACACCACAACTATTAAGATGAATGCACATTAGCAGTTGACTAAGAAATAGGGTAGTGTTGGAAAATACTAACAATAGACAGAAGGAACTACTGCTATCAAAGAATGTCTTAAGACTAGGAGTTTGGAGGGTTGGATGAATAGGCTTGCCTTGAAAACACCCAACCTGGGTCACATTCCCAAAATCCCTTAGTTTCCCCCAAGCATCATCAGTAGTACTTCCTGAATGCAGAGCCAAGCATAACCCCTGAGCATTTCTGATGTTACCCCCTCCAATACATAAACTTTTAAAGATGATGAGTTTGGAGTGATATATGCACAATTTCCTCAAAACTCAATAACTGTTCTACGGTTGAATTTTATGGCAAGTTAAGTATGCATAAGTCATAACTCCAAAGTAGATAAAAACAGGCCGGAGAGATAGCATGGAGGTAAGGCATTTACCTTTCATGCAGAAGGTCATTGGTTCGAATCTGGGCATCCCATATGATCCCCCGAGCGTGCCAGGAGCGATTTCTGAACATGGAGCCAGGAGTAATCCCTGAGAGCTGGCGGGTGTGACCCAACCCATCCCCCCCCCAAAAAAAGTAGCTAAAATCAAAATCCTCTCCTTTGGCAATGGGAATATGTAGCATCCTGCAACAGGTAAAGCATTTGTCTTATATACAATTGAGCCGAATGAATACCACCAGGGGTGGTGCAGAGCACAAGGACTAGACTCTGAATCCATCAGGAAATAGGACCCCACCTACACTGCAATTTCTTCTTTTTTTTTTTTTTTCCCTTTTGGGTCACACCCTGTGACACACAGGGGTTACTCCTGGCTATGCACTCAGAAATCGCTCCTGGTTCAGGGAACCATATGGGATGCTGGGGATTGAACCATGGTCTATCCTAGGTTAGCCACATGCAAGGCAAATGCCCTACCACTGTGCCACCACTCATGTCCCGTAATTTCTTTTCTGAAGGGGGAGAAAAATACATCACAGAAAATTCAATTCTGCAATTTTCTGGCTCTACTAATGACTGTCCTTGCAGTTCAAAGATGAGATACCAGTGGATTCTGTTACTAAAAAGACACAGAAGAGACCGCCCCCCCACTCCAGGCCCCTAAAGATCATGGTCCAGTGTGTGAGTACTATTGCTATGACTATGTCCATAAGGGAAGGTAAGAGAGCAGAGAATTAAGGCATAGATATATTAAGGAGCAAAGTCAAAACTAAGCCTGCCTCTGAAAAGCTGCTGCTGTAGGCAGGCCAGGCCAGTACCAGAGAGCCACCAAGAAAATGCATTAGATATCCACAGTTTGTGCCACACAGGCTGGGACTTATTATCACATGTGCTTACACAGGATCTATGGTGTGTGTTTATATGCCACGTTCAGAAATGGCACCTCCTATTCCTTTGCCATATTCCAGCAGAGTTTTAGACATTACAACAAAGCCCAAAAAAGATGCAGGTTAGAAATAGACTTGGGTTTTCAAGTTTTCCTCACTCACTGAAAAATAAACTACGTGCATATCAACTCATTTAACCCTAGAATTTTGTCTGGGAAAACAGGGAACAAAAATGTGGTGGGTAAACAAGAATGGGAGGAAACTGAAAGTGGACACTTTGAAAACATACCACTTTAGACTTCCGTCCAGTGAACACAATACTGTAACTGTCACCAAAGCATAATAAATATTGTTTTAAAACCCACATCAACTACGTGTTGATCTAATTGTGTACTCATGAGTGCAGTCTGTTTACTGCAGGGTCTCAAACTCGTGGCTTGTTTGCAGCCCTCCTTACAACATTTTGTGGCCCTGCCCTAGAGGAATCTTTTTTTGTTTTGTTTTGTTTTGTTTTAGTTGTTTGGGTCACACCCCCCGATGTTCAAGGCTTACTACTGACTTTGCACTCAAGGATCACCCTGACTTTGCCTCCTGCGGCCCCCAGGTAAATTGAGTTTGAGACCCCTGGTTTACTGTATAGTCAGAATTAGGGGAGCACAATAAGTCTAACACAGAAGCAAGAATTTGGGGGGCAGGAAGTAACTGCAAGGGCTTTAACTATGGCTGGATCCTACAACTCCACTGGAAGTAGCCATCAGCACTGATAAGTGAAGCCCAAAAACAAAAATTCAGTGTCTATTCAAGTCCAGCTACAATAACACAAAATACTCAAAATCCTAATGTCTTGAACAGCAAGAGCTTCAAAAACAGAGAAATGAAAAATAAGCTTAAAGTACTTTACATCCAGTATCTTATGGGATCTTCAAACATACCCTGAGCAGGCCCAAAATGTCATCATTATTTTCATTTTACAAATAAGAAATCTCAAAAGCCAAGTAACAAAACCAAACCTAGTGAGACACGTTGAACAACATTTTCAGAACTTAAAAAGATCTAAAGAAAAAAAAAAAAAAATCCAAGAGTGGGGCTAAAGAAATAGTCCAGCAGGGAAGTTGCAGGCAGCAGACATGAGTTCAATCTCCACTATCACAAATGTTTCTCCCAACCTCGACAAGAGTGATCCCCAAACACAAATGAGTGTAGCCTCAAAACCCAACCAAGAGAAAAGAGCAGATAACTAATGAAAAAGAAGCAGTCAGCCTTCTGGAGCACATGATAAGTAATATAACTATTGCATTTGAGAATATGAGCCAAGGACAAACAATTTTTGATCTTTAAGTACAAAGACCAAACACTTATAAATTTAGGAAATATAACTGCTTCAAGCTCATCTGAGAAATCTTCCAAAGTCTGTTTCAAATACCCAAAATAAAAATGAACAGAGGGTAGAAGCGATAGCACAGTGGATAGGGTATTTGTCTTGCATGCAGCCGACCTGGGACCAAAACAGGTTTGATGCCCGGCATCCCATATGGTCCCCCACCCTACCAGGAAAGATTTGGGAGTGTAGAACAAGGAGTAACCCCTGAGCACTGCCATGCATGGACCACAAGCTGAGAGAGAGAGAGAGAGAGAGAGAGAGAGAGAGAGAGAGAGAGAGAGAAAGAGAGAGAGAATGAAAGAGAGAGAAGGAAAAAGAGAGAAAGAGAGAGAAGGAGAGAGAGGGAGAGAATCAAGTGTGTCACAGGTATTAATCAAGGAATAAAACAATAATTAAAGTCATTTGCTAGAAGACAAAAAAAAGTCTAGAAGAACTTAATGTCCAATTTCACTACTGCTCCCAGAAAGGAATCAATACACATGGGGGAAAAAGTATATACAACAGATAAGAAATGTTAATATGTGAAATAAAAAATACTACAACAAAAATATAAACCTCCTGAAATGCCCCCAAAGAGAACACGGGAAAAAATCATAAAATTATATCAAAAATCAAGAGCAAATTAATTTTAAAATAGATGTAAATTGGTTTACATGGTCTCTAAAAGAAAACTATTTTCAAATAAAAGCAGAGTGACAAATGGAAAGAGCAGAGCACATAAACTCTACAAATGTGCATTCATAAACACCTACATCACAAAGTAGCAAAATTATTTAAAAATTTGGACACATTCTAGTATAATAGCAAGGTTGGACTCTACCAGGTAAGTGCCATTAGAGTGTCCATTCACCTAAGTCATGCTTGGAGCCTGTGCAGCCCAGTACTTGATTGATACACAGGCAAGTTACCTTGGCTTTAAATTTATTTTTCCTATGTGCAGAGACCAGAAGTATACGTGAGAATATAAAAAAATACATGTAGAATGAGCTTAATGTTACATGCTAGAGACATCAAATATACTAAAATCAGCAAGTATACTTATCTGTACACATTAGACCATTTTGAAAATATATCCTAATTCTGAAATACGTACTGGTGGTCTAGGACTATAAATAGCCTTTAAAATAATAAAATTTAAAAATTAAATAAAAAGTCTTGCACAAAGCAATCTTCTATTGGTAAATTATTTATTTCCACCTCTTCTTCCACAATACAGCGGACACTTTGTGGACAACATCTTTATGTCATACTAAAGATCTGGATCATGTGCTCGCTTCGGCAGCACATATACTAAAATTGGAACGATACAGAGAAGATTAGCATGGCCCCTGCGCAAGGATGACACGCAAATTCGTGAAGAGTTCCATATTTTTCAATTCCTTAAAATTAAAAAAAAAAAGATCTGGATCACAACCACACTTACATGGGCTAATAATAGAAGAAAGGCACTCAAAACTGTGCTTGACACATGCAAAGTGTCAACGATTACAATATTTATTATTCCATTCAGAAGTTCTTTTATAAGTATGTGAGTAATGCATGTGGGTAGGTGGACAACTGTAACTCATTTATCTAATTTTCTCCATTATGCTTACTGAAAATGGGAAGGAATTTGGGACATTTAAACTGCTGTCTTAAAAATAAATGAACCCGGGGCCAGAGAGATAGCACATGTTTGTGCTCCACCAAAAGCATGCTGCCTCCCAAGAACCTAGACTAATAGAAGTCATTATCTAGGCTTGCTGCATGGTGTCCCCATGAACATATGTGGGAGCACAGAACAGAGCAATCTAAGTGTGAGCACCGGGAATAGAGTGCGCCTTTGGGTACAGTGTGCAAGCACTAAAACTAGAGGGATACAACCACTGGCTAAGCATAATGTATATGAGCTGCTCTCCCAATGAGCATAAGGGTGAGGGAAGGGACTTGTTTTTCATTGTTGTTGTTGTTGTTATTTTTAAATACTTCATTCACAAGGTTATTAATAATAAGGTTGGTAGGTAATAGTACGGTTGACTTTTTTTCCATTAAAGTCGTTCATGAGTTTCAGTCATATAGTGTACAACACTCTTCACCAATGTCCTTAATTGCCCTTAGGCACTTTCCCTTGCCTCTTGAAGCAGATCTCTCTCTCTCTCCCTCCCTCCCTCCCCCCTCTCTCCCCCCCTTTTAAGCACTGCGGTTTGCAATAATGTTACTGAAGTGGCATCATGCACATCACTGTATCTCCTTTCAGCACCCAGTTTTTCTCCAGAATGATCATTTCCAACCATCGTTGTCATAGTGCATAGCGGTCCCATCTCTACCCTAACTGCACTCCCCTGCTATTTGTAGCAAAGACTAGTCCTCCTGGCTCGCACTTGTCTCTATTGTCTCTGGATATTATTCCCTTACTATCTTCTTTTTTTTATATTCCACAAATGAGTGTGATCATTCTCTGCCTATCTCTCTCCCTCTGACTCATTTCACTCAGCATAATACTCTTCATATCCATCCAAGTATAAGCAAATTTCATGACTTCATTTTTCCTAACAGCTGCGTAGCAGTTTCTTTATCCACTCATCTGTTCTTGGGGACTTGGGTTGTTTCCAGATTCTGGGTCTTGTGAATAGTGCTGTGTTGAAAATAGGCATGTAGAGGGCTTTTCTGTATTGTGGTTTTGAGCATCTAGAAGTAGTATTGCTAGGTCATATGGAATCTCAATTTCTAGTTTTTTGTGAATATTCATATTGTTTTCCAACAAGGCTGGACCAGTTGACATTACCACCAGGAAAAGAACATTTTTTAAAGTGTTTCTTAGGCTGGGGATAGAACAGAGGTTAAGGCACTTACCCTACATGCAGCCACGCCAGTTCTATGTCCTGAGCACCACTGAGTATAGCCCCCAAACTCTTCCCTACCCCGTAAATCTATAAATGAAATGTTAATGGGATAAAATAAGACCAGACTTCAGTCATAAGACTATCCAAAACATACTGGGGGTAGGGAGCAAGTGGTAGGGTTATACCCAGCAGTGCTCAGGTGCTCAGGGCTTACTCTCAGCAGGGCTCAGGGTGTACCAGGGTAGACAGTAATTCGAATAGATCACATATTTGTTAGGAATTTACATTGAAAACTCCACAAATCAGACCACGTTCCAAATATTTGAGCAATAAAATAACAAATTGCCTTTACACTGCTATAATTATTCCTTTTGTTTGGGTTCTTTACAATTACTTTTAATAAGTGACTCCGCCTTCCCCCATCACTCAAAACTGTCAGGCACAGTTGGTGGAAGGCAGAATACAAAAGCCCTCACAGATAGGGGGGTGGGGGGAGGCCACTGCCTAAGCGTGACTCATTAGAATCCATAAAGCTTTTCTTTGAAGATAGAGTATCAATGAAGCTATTGTAAGAGATTACAGCTATATAAATGTCGACCAGTTATGAATTCTCACAGACCAAGAGCAGTTATTTCATAAAGCAGCAAAGGCACCAACCAATGCCTGGAAACCACTCGGTAGTATTCCTGCCTCAGTTGCACAGAGTGGCTGACTGCCAAAAGTTGCTGCTGAGTTCTGGACAGGAAGCACCTTTGGGCCTCGTGCCACCACAGAGCACCGCATGCTGCTTTGCCAGCCTCGTGCTCTGCAGTTGAGTCTCACACACTGCCTGCCATACAAGCAGGTCCAAGATAAAGCAAGACAGTTTTCATTAGTCTTACAGTGTTTTGCAGAAATCTCAAAGTGCTTTGTCAAGTAATTTAAAATGTGCACTTACCTTATCATATTGAATATTTCCGTACAGAATTGCAAAAAAAAAAAAAAATCTTTCTTAAAAGGCATAAATTTTGAAAAGAGCAATAAATGTTACCAGGTCACAGTCCAAGTTGGCTTTTACCTACAATTTTAAAACTTTTTCTGAATTATTATTTATACCAAGATTATCATATATGTGGAGAGCAAAAAATTAAAAATAGAGAGAAAATACTACAGAAATTAAAAAGGGTATCAACATCAAGAAATTTATTTTTCCTCAGAAACTCAGAACACAACTTATGATCGATCTCCTTTAAATAAATACTCTTATAGCTCACATTTTCGCAACCATCTTACTAAGGTTTCTGTGCTTCACTTGATAGTTCAAGAAAAATATGCATCAAATTTTAAACCATTTTATGCCAAAGAGTATAATTTTGACTCTGAAGGAAAAAAAATTAAGGTAATTGTAAAAAAATGTTTGTTGGAAATCACTGTACCTAAGGAACAACGATGAATCCTAACAGAGGTCTCAGTCAGTCCAAAAATACTGACTTAGATTAGAAATTAGCACCAATGAAAAGATTATTTATCATAATAACTTTAGTAGTATTGAATTTTTCTTATTTAAAAAATGCCAATGAATATTCCTGAATTATCACATTATCACATACAGTTATTGACGAGCAAGTATTTTAAAATTTATTCTCTGTATACTACCAAACATGCTTAAAGGCATTTATTATGAATCTGAGAATTACAATTTTTCTTCCACTAAAATAATCATACATATTTTCCTCAAATTCATAAACTTCATAAAATATTCTAATATTTTTTAGAAGCCAATCAAATTGAGCAGTGGGGGGATTATATACCGACTTTTGTGATACTAACGTTAATAAGTTCTGATAAACCACTGCTACCGGCCCAGCCAAAATATTCTAATTCTTAAACTGATAAAGAATAAAAACTTGGGGCCGGAGAGATAGCATGGAGGTAAGGCATTTGCCTTTCATGCAGAAGGACGGTGGTTTGAATCCCGGCATCCCATATGGTCCCCTGTGCCTGCCAGGGGCGATTTCTGAGCATAGAGTCAGGAGTAATCCCTGAGCACTGCCGGGTGTGACCCAAAAACCAAAAAAAAAAAAAAAAAAAAAAGAATAAAAACTTGATACTACTTATGAGCATATGTTTATAAAAAACACTTCTTAATCTTTGAAATATGATAGATAACTTGTATTAATCTTTGCATCAGTTAAAAAGAAAACCAGGAGAGTAAAATTTTTGTTCTTCTTAAACTAAGTGACATTTAAATAAGATCTATTTTTAATTTAATTGGTGTGGATATTAGGCTATACCCTGTTATGTTAGGGGACCGTGGGGGTTCTAAGGACTAAACCCTGGCTGGCTGAAAGCAAGACAAGTACCTCGGCCCCACCTATTACTATTTTTTTTAAATGCACATTCCATAATCTACTGTTATGATCACTGTTGTTTGCATCAGAAGAATGCAGCCACAGAATTACTCTTGTGAGTAGCTGCTCATGTGTCCCTTACATTTCTGTGACAAATTGTTAAAACTACAAATAACAAAATGAACCTGAAATAATAAAATGGAAGGAAATAAAAGCATAAGGAGAAAATAAACTGAGGGCAAGAAGTAAGCTTCAGCTAAAACAAAAACCAACACCAAAAATAAAAAGTATAAAGAAATTTTGTTCATTTTGTAGAAAACTGGCTAAAAATATCAAGATGAGAGGGAAATCAACGTCAGAGAGAAAGAAGGTAAAAGCTGTGTAAGAGAAATAAGATGATAAACCAAAGTTCCCTGGTGGGCCAGGCAAGCAGCAGAGAGGCCAGACCAGGTCTGGTATCAATCATTTCTCATCCATCATTGCAATTCACAGCAGAGCAGAGGGCAAGTCCTCTTCATTTACCTCTCTGAGTACATTGGAAAACTCAACCATTCTCTTAAATCATATTGGAACATTCCCCACTACTTAGCAACTTTGCAATTTAAGAGGAAAATCTTCCCAAAATCTCCAAAAAGATTAGGGTTTTCACTGCATAGTTTTCGTTCTTCCAAGGTCCCACCCTGCTCCGGCTGAGCACTACTATCTGACCCCTCAGACAGGATGAAAGGGGGAGAAATGTGATAAAACTGTCTAGGTTAATAAAGACCAGGGCCAAGGTGACTCCAAGATGCTGGGAGACGAAGCTAGACTTGTGGAGGAAGGAAAAGGGTGATTGATATGGGAGGTGGTGGCAGCAGCAGAGACACAATGGGGTGAATATAGAAGAATCTGAATTTGAAAATGGGCACCTCCCAGAAAGGGCTGCTTCATCTGATTGTACAGGAATATGGGAATAAAGGCAGGAAACACCACCACTTTATTTTAGTGCTGTACAAATATATTCTTGCAGTACGAAAGGGGAGAAACTGATCCCTTGTTTCTGCTTAATGTGAAGGCTGGGAAAAACAACTTCCTAGTAATGCACTGACAAACTTAAAGTCCTAACAGGTTTAACTTCTAGCAAAAGGTGGGCACATGATCTTTTTTTTTTTTTTTGGTTTTTGGGCCACACCCGGCGGTGCTCAGGGGTTACTCCTGGCTGGCTGCTCAGAAATAGCTCCTGGCAGGCGCAAGGGACCATATGGGGCACTGGGATTCGAACCAACCACCTTTTGGTCCTGGATCAGCTGCTTGCAAGGCAAATGCCGCTTTGCTATCTCTCCGGGCCCTGGCACATGATCTTGATCTGAATAATCATTAGCACCCAGAACTTGGTCTGAATTTCAAAACATGCCTTGACTCTGAGCGAAGTCAGAACAGTTGCTGTCTCCCCAACTTGCTTCTGGCCCACACTCTCCTTCAATCTGAGTAGCACAGGCTGAGCTCTAAATCCCAAGCTAGCGGCCGAGGCAAAATCCAGAAGAGCAAACACTCAGCGACTGAGCAGAATCAGAAGAAAATGGGGTACACAGTCACACTCCAGACACAACTCTGAAAATTCAGCTCACCTTCTTGCATTCCCTACTTCCATCCACAAATAGGATAGTCTTCAGTATGTTTGGCACCTAGCAGGATAAGTTAAGCATATCTGACCTAGCATACTGAACAATGGGCAGAAAACAAGTGTGTTCAAAGTCATTTTCTACTACTGTTAAACTCAATGTCTTGAGTATAAATTACTGAATTCTAGGGCCGTTCTTTTATCCCCAAATGCACTCTCAACCGTGGTGGTGTCACCTTCACTAGGAAAGGTCGTGCACCAGGCTGATGCTGCAATGCCCATAATAAGTTAACACATCCCACAGGTTGGCCAAAACGCTATCAGTAAGAAGTTGGCTTCAGAATCAAGAGTGATTCATCAAACCTAGCAGAAAAATAACACCACACTATTTAAATCCTTGGGTACTCTCAAGAATAACACTATTCAAAAGAATAGTAAAGTACTTAGGCAAGATAACAAAGTCCATAGGGGGAAAAAATAGCAAAAATCATTTGCTCTGACTTGTAAAAGCTTTCACATTTATGAGCTTTCTCTTAGGAAACAACAGTCTGCTCACCTTGCTTCATGCTACAACGACAAACCATTTTAATTTCAATTTTTGGTTTTGGATCCACAACCGGCAGCACTCAGGGGTTACTTAGTCCCGGGCTCTGTGCTCAGGAAATCAATCCAGACATGCTCCAGGACGCAGGTCTTCTGCGTGCAAGGCGAAAGCCCTACCTGCTGTGCCACCCAAACCATTTTAACTTAACACAATTCCAGGAAGAAAGTGACATCCAAACTTCATCCAACACACAGAAAATTCTGACTTGGAAAGCCAATTTCTTCTTAGCAGGAGAGTCAAAACAAAGATCCCCTCTAGCGTTTCCAAGTAATCCTCTCTCAAGAGAGCAGAGTATGGGTGCAAGCCCCTCTCATTCTCCACGAATGTGTGTGTGTGTGTGTGGGGGGGGGGGTTATTCCCATCACCTCCAATATATTGATTCCCGGGGGGGGGGTGCCAAGCCAATCTGCGCGCGGCCCCCAAACAGAGGACTCGCTTGGGTCCTGGGCTCTCTCTCGGTCACGGGCCAGAAGCGAATCCCAGGTGGTGTGAACGCACACAGAGCGGCGAAGACCCTCGCGTGGGACGAAGCCGCTTTCCATTTTCAGCACAAGCCGCGCAAAGCCACCACGGCTTCTGGGCAGAGCCGTGATCGGGGAGTCAGTCGGGAATCGGAGGCCCCTTGTCGGGCCTT
Source organism: Suncus etruscus (assembly GCF_024139225.1). Lineage (NCBI taxonomy): Eukaryota > Metazoa > Chordata > Mammalia > Eulipotyphla > Soricidae > Suncus > Suncus etruscus. Next base: position 48,841,084 of record NC_064851.1, read on the forward strand.
ACCTGCGCCCACGCCGCTCCACGATCGCTCCGTGTCCGCTTGCGCGCTCCCCGGCTCCTGCGGATCCATTTCTCGGCCTGAAGTTGGGAAGCGGGAGACGTCTGCGACCGGGCCTGCGGGGCCAGCTGGGCTGGCTGGCTCGCGCAGGGCAGGGCAGGGCAGGGCAGGGCGGGGAGTGGAACCGAGGGGTCCGGACCTCTGGGGTCGGGGGGGGCTGGCAGCCGGGGGCAAGGGGCGGAGAGGCGGGGGCGCGGGGCTGGCTGGGGCGCAAGGGTCGGGGGACGCGCGCGGCGCTGGCCGGCCGGCCTGGTGCGGAGGCCCGCGCGCCCCGGGGCCCCGTGCATGCGTGCGTGGCCGGGCCTCCCTCTCCGTCTCCCGGCTGCGTGCGTCGGCGCTTGCGTTCACTCACCTCGGCTCGCGCTTGCCGTTCGAGTCCGCACTCGGCCCGGGCCCGGCGCTCGGCGAGCAGCGGCTGCGGGGAGGGAGAGAGAGAGCAGAGCGGCCGGCTGAGCGGCGTCCCCGGGGCCGCGCGCGGCGGGCGCAGGTGCGG